>NW_024539292.1:0-203243 GCF_016758775.1 Suillus clintonianus
GATGGAGGAGTAGGTGATCGATTGTGGCTATCATTGCTGTTCTCGTTGTCTAATACAGTAAATAATTCACGCTCTCTCATAAAATTAGAAAACCCTCATACATCGTGTTGACTACACTCTTTTTAATCACAATTAATTGTTTTCGTGTATACGAGCTGGAACTGAGGAACAGCTAACTCATATAAGGGACTGAAAATTTTCACAACACTAGCCATACACTGTGTATTTGCGAACAATATGCAAAAAGCTAGTTACAAATATGTCAAAGTTACAAACCAGTAAAAGAGTTCTTATAATCCGGCAAACTGTCATAATTTACAGAATTATCAGAAATTAGGCTAATTACATCTAGGCTATGGGGGGACGGTTTTCCTGATGTTCTGGAGGTTCGTTGGCCGCATCAGGAATTTGTCCGTCAACACAGAGTTTACTACCGTGCTTGACAACTTGAATCGTGTCACACATCCAGTAGTGCCAGTGTCGGCATCACTTTGGTTAGTCCTCTGAATTTTCATGAGGTCTTTCGCTGCTCTCGCGCGAAGGACCTTCTTGCTGGCTAATCTTGCGGCCTGCACTGAGATCTAGTTTCAAAATTCTTATCACGAACGCGATAAAGTCTTACCTGATAATCATATTTTGTACTTACCTCCGCAGTTCTACTCGAACGCTGAGGTATTTTGTCTCGCCGTGCTTGCCGGTTCACTAAGTTCAAATCTAGCCCAATTACTTTCGATTCTCGAATCGACTTCTTTCACTTACTTCCTGTCTGCTTCATAGTCACTCCTGTCATCACCGTCTTTCTCGTTCGCAACTACTACTACTGCAATGGCCAAGGTCGTCACATACGAAGAGCTCAAGGCACACTCTACCAAGGACAGTCTTTATATTCTTATCCACGGAGAGGGCGAGTACATTGAAGCTTCTCAAATCGTGTCTACGTGGTGACGTGTTGGGCAGTTTACGATGTTACCAAGTTCATCGACGAGGTATGCAACTATAGACATTAATACTGAATTTTGCCCTAAACAATGGTCTTTCATTTCAGCATCCAGGAGGTGACGATGTGATTTTGGCCGAGGCTGGTATGTTATCCCGTGAAAGTGGGCGGCTAATTCCGGGCTAAAGACATGCCGTCTGCAGGTAAAGACGCAAGCCAGATTTTTGAAGATGTTGGCCACTCTGACGAGGCCCGTGAACTCCTCCCTCACTTCCTTGTCGGAGATTTCGAGAAGGACGGCGTAAGACGCATCGCAATTCCAACTTAGAGCGAGACTAATGCAGTGTTTCAGGCTCTGAAAATCAGCGACACCAAGATGTCCGGCTCTGGCGGTTCAGCCTCTAGCGCCGTTAGTGATGTGCAAAGCCCGGCTTCAGGAGCGAGACTAATGCAGTGTTTCAGGCCCTGAAAATCAGTGACACCAAGATGTCCGGCTCTGGCGGTTCAGCCTCTAGCGCCGTTGAGCAGGGTTCAAAGTAGGTTTCCTTGCACGCGCATTCGCTTCACAACTGACCTCTTCTGCAGCTTGATGTGCTTTACTGCAGTGATGTCATCGCTCGCCATCGCAGTGGAAACCATGAGCAAGAATCTCAGCGCACCCCTGGTTCCCCCTCCTGTCTCTGACTTTGCGCGTGCCGTTGAAGTCATCAGCGAGGCCACGTACATGTCAGATGATGACAAGTTGAACATGACACAGTTGTTCATGAATAACAAAGATGAGGCCACTGCATTTTTATATCTCAGGGGTGAAAATCTGAAGGCTAATTGGGTGCAGAGGAAGCTGGCTGCAATTCGCTACATGCATATTAATTGACTCGCGCATACTTCTTGTCTCGCGCATACTTCTTCGCATACTTGTACAAAATACACACATGCAAATGATTGCAACTACCTGTACACTTTGAAAGGCAATCCGAAAAAGGGGCTCATTCACCTGTTCTCTTTACCTTGCAGAGTGTGATACTTTTCGAGTTTCAGTCCACAAGTAGTATTTGGACTCAAATGTAAGTCTGCTCTCCTTCTCTGAAATGAGAGTCGGTTTAATAGACAAGTTATTCTGAAACATTCAGCACCAGTGCATTTTTCAGTGATTTTTATTGGAACTACTATCTACAGTGACACCCAACTTACATTTAATACCTTACAGCGCACAACATCGCAGAAAGCTTTTGTTTTTATCTGGAGGTAGAAGTCCTTCGAACTCCACCGAGGCGATCAATCAAGTGTCTTATTTTCCCAGTAGCTGTAAGACGAGATTTGACGCCGATTACCAATTTCTGTACGTTCAATTTTACAACAAACGAATCGAGAGCAGCATTCGCATGAATCTCCAAGCTTTATATGACATGATCACAAAAACGCTCGACGCACGACAGGTAAAGTATATCCGCAAACGATAAATGTTTTCACTTCGCTATGGCTGTCAAACCTTGCTCCCATCGGGAGCAGCAACACGTTTCAGGAGGATTTGTTGGTAGTTCTCCCACGTAGCAATGAGCTGCAACAGTTTTAAGGTCTCCGTTTAACGCGACATGGTGCAGCACGTACCTCTTTCTGTCTGGAGATCATGCCGTCCAGGAACGATTGTAAAGTTATCTTGAAATCATCCACCCGCTCCTGCTCAAATCTCGCCATTTCAGATTTGATCAGCTTTGAGCATTGGTCAAATTCGTGCTTGGCATCCAAAGCTCGACGTTCAGCCTGACCAACCGTAAGAATGTGTAGGTAACAAAAAGAGGAATGATCATACCTCTGATACTTGGCTAACGGTGTGGCTCATCCGATCTGTAGGTAGACGACCCTGAGCTCGAAGTCGTTCATGGTTTTGCTTAACACGGCGGACGTCAGAATCAGCATTTTGCCAGGCAGTGTACGTTCGCATGCGAGAGTTAAAAGCCAACTGAAGAGAGAGTCAGATGAACCAATGTATGAAGCGACACCGGGCAACTGACTCGAACAGAATTGATTAATCTTGAATATTCGTCCGCTAGCAACCAATTAATTATCGTTAGCAATGAAGAACAATAAACTTACCGGTAGCTAAAAGAGTCATTATGTCCTGTTGTGACTGAATGGTCTGAACTTCCTCAGCCTTATGCTGAACGTCAGCCATAGCAGCCAAGGATTGCTCCAATTGCTTCCCAATGTCAGAGAGCGACAGATCAGTGATCGCAGTGGCGAACTCCCCAGTTGCAGCAGCCAACTCTGCATTGCAATTAAACAACGTATTCGCAATACACCGAAAGGCAAAGACATACCGGATCGCTGCTTCGCAACGACCTCTATTGACTTCACTAATCCTCGCAGCTGTGATTCGAGGCCATCCAGATATGCACGCTGTTTATCGAACCACTGCAGGAGTGTGAAGTTAACATCTGTCGCGATGAACAAGATTCAGGACGAACCTCATCGGTTTCATGAAACCGTGGACCCGCTAAAGTTTGGCCGATAGATGCCATTAGTCCTCCCCTTTCGTGCGAAATCTCAGCTTTCCTGTGTTTGATCTGCATGTCGCTCAAGCCAATGAAAACTTAAGTAGCAGGATTGTGTTACGCACGTCTAAGGAGAAAGTGTCACTTTCGAGGAACAGCTTGAGGTCAGGGTCCTTTGCCAGCACCGGGTGGTTGACAATCTTTTGGATACATTTCTCGAGCGCCAGACGTCGCTGTTGTACAAATGTCTCGTCGAAACGCCCAAATGGACTTTTCTCTGGCACTGGAGGGACAACGACACCCGGGTTGTTCGTTGAAAGGGTTTCATATAGCCATAGGAAGTCTGAATACCGGCGTAGCACAGAGAATATTGACTTCTGGAAAAGCGGAGAGTTCGTCTAAGAGGCTCCTTAAGTGATGTTATCAGCAACACGAAACAGGAGCAGCTCACTCGCGTATGCACGGTATACATGGTGAACGCCCGAATGGGGTCACCCACACGCTGAGGATCATCGACAGAAATAACGAAGATAGGAGCTGATGAATCGCCGCTCCTAGCAGGTGAACTCGCCAGCTGCTGCGTGATAGGTAGTAATTCATAATTCATCGGGCAGATACTCACCTGAGGAGAGTTTATTCTGTCTATGCCCTTGAATTTGGCAGATTGGCAAATCGGCTTGTCATCATCGTCTTCATCATCGGCTGTCGTATTTACGACGGGAGAATGAACGGGTGGCAATGGGTCATTCGCTCCCCAGTCAGACTGCCAACCTCGCTGAGATTCCGCTTCTACTGCAACACTTGCAAAGGATTGTTCAATTACTGGCGAGAAACTCCGTTCCAGCGGCGAGATAGCAGCACGCTCTGGGCTATCAAAAGGAGCGGGAACTTCGGTGGGGGAAAGAGCTGCAGTAAATGATAGGGATGACTCCTGGTGAGGTGGTGTTACCGCTCTGACAGGCTTGTCATCATCAGGAGCGGGCGATTCTGATTTGGCTTCGGAGACTGTCGTTGTGTGGTCTTCCGCGCTAGATGTATATATGCTGAAGCCCGGTTTACGTGGGGAGGTAGCATCTGTCGGCGCTGTGCTATGCCCATCATTATGATCCTCCGAGTCAGCAGTCACTGCGGCCGCATCTAGTGGGTCAGCTACACTCAGGCTGTTCTGGTCGCTGTGCCCGCGGTCGCCTGTTACATACGAGGCAGTCGTAGGTGTTGCACTAGTACTGCGCTCTGGCTCGTCCTCGAAGCCGGTCCTGTAGTAGTCGATATCATGATGCGTTGGCCCTGGCTCATTATGCGTGAAGCTAGACCATGGATCTGGTGAAGATGAACGTTTGGAGAACGGGTCTTCGAATGGATTCTCTTCGAGGACGTTCCGAGAGGGTGCGAGAAGGTCGTCAAAGCCGTCCATGGAATGAAATGTGAAGGACTGAAAATGAGTGACGCCTGGAGCGAGTTTCGGTACATATGCTTGATCAAGTCACGTTTATTGCACTTTAACAAGTAGTACAGTACCCCAGCGTGTAATCACACGAAATTACATAGTTATTCCAGCTACATACAGCGTCAAGATCATAAGTAGTCCTACTCATATGGCATTCCCTCGACAGCATTTCCAAGAGATACCCAATTAGCGAGCACACTGTTGGCGAAAGCTTGCTCATCGTGAGCCAGATTCTGCACCAACTTGCTGAGCAAAGCATTCTCCTTATTGTGCAGCACCACACGAAGCTCATGCCACATCCTAGGTAGCTTTAGCAACCACAAGAAATAGTAGTCGTAAAACACTCACGAAGCACGAATAAACACTCTTCGGTTCATCAGTGTAGAGATAGTTGCCTGGTCTTTCTCTATCAGACCAATAACTCGGTCGGCGTCCTCCTGCCAGCCGTCCTTCTGAGCAGCCTTGATACCCTCGAGTTTCATCGAATTTGAATCAACTCGTTTCTTCAACCGTTCGGCGTTGTCGACAGACAAACGGTCGCGGCGGACGAAAAGATCTCGCATCGCAATATACAGATCTCTTTGACTCTGCATCATCGAGAATAAACACATCAATAACCCATTGGCGATTCGCTCACCTTCAGCGCCTCCAACGTTGAGTAGAGCAACACAAACGTCTGAAGTGAAGTGTTCAACAAGCAGAGAAACTAGATAGACTTATAGACTGACTCGTTGTTCCAGCAAATCAGATTGCTGTTGTGTATGGGAAGCAACGTGTGCAATCCCCTGTCGCACGCCATCACACAATTCGCACTCATCTCCCCTCCAGCACCGTTCGTTCACTTCAACGACGGCCCTTAGCACATTGGTCAGCCGCGCCAGGTCAGCCTGATCATCCGATTCGAGGTTATCGGAATACGCAGTGCGCGAGGACGGCATTGGCAAAGACCCAGCCAACGACGTTGTTGACGAAGCGGGTCCAGGTACATGATCATGGTCATGGTCATCCGGAGGAGGATGATGGGAGGAGAAGAAAGGTAATGTGAAGTGAGCTGGTAAATAGGTGCGCCTGAGACTTGGAGGGATCCGTACCGCAGCTGACTCGCGTCTCTTTATTATGCGTTCTGCTAATACGCATATTCTCTGCCACTGCTCTATTAACGGATTGAGCTTTCCCCGCACGAAACTTGAGAACTCTTAAGTGGACGTGTGATAATGAGAATGTTACACATACGCAAGCTTGTCTTCGAGGTCACTTGGAACGGTGATTTCTTCTATCCTGTCAATTCGCTTGTTCGCGGATTCTTCTTCCAGCGATACGGCGGTGTGCTTCCGCCAGTTCTCAAAGGAAGGTTCCGAAAGGAATGTCGCAAGGAGACCGTCTTCCTTGATCACTGGATGATTTCTGAACAACCTTTCAATCCCAGTTAACTGAATAAGGGCGGTGGGCACATACAGCACAGCGTTCAGAAACCTCGCAAGACCTTTCCTGTTACAGGCATTTCAAATGTCTTGACTAGTCAACATCATGATTCCACACCTTCGTTGCTCAATAAACGCAGCGTCGGCTTCAATCCTCATGAGAACCAAACCAGATATACAGAAGACAAAACTTACGCTGCACACGCTTTGGCGGAAGGCCAGGTAACAGACGGAAGGGGTATCGCCGTACCAAGCAGTCCCATAAAAATGCAAACTCCGAATACCGGCGATGAACAGGTGTGCCGTGCTAGGCATCGTATAGTATCAGTGCATTGGAAAGGGATATAGGAGTCTTCTCTCACTTCAGTGATAATCTCATACACCGTATACCGATTCAGGATGAACCCCTGCTGCCCTTGTATGGTTACGTCCACTGTTTCTTGTGTCTTCCACCACTCCTTCGGAAGCCCCGACCCCGCCAAACTCGATGCGGCTCCGCCATTAATCGTCGTCGCACTACGAGGGGTAGCGAAGTCAGACCCTCCCCCATTACTTCCAAATCGAGGTACGCTCCATGGGTCCAAAGTGGCCTGTCTGTAGGTGGGGTATGGAGAAGAGAAAGCAGACGTGCTCGGTTGTAAGGTATCCAAGTTGAGAAATGGTTCAGGTAAATTGTTTTCGGCAGCAAGGGCAGCTACTTGTTCCACGCTGATGTCTACGCGAACCCACCTATGTGTTGATGTAACTCATGATTAAATGAACGAATCACGCACCTTTGCCGGACTGAGCAAGCGCCAATAATGCAAGCGCTACGAAGAATTCCAGCTTGGACACCCTTGGTCGAGAGCTTACGAGGTTCACGATCTGACATGGGGATAAGCATCATCTATCCCACCGCTAACCACTGCATTACTCACTTTGTCCACAGTCGTCGCGGGCAATCCAGACGTCGACAAAACGCGAGACAACGCATTTACGGATGTCTCTCCAGAGTTTGTTGAATCTACGAGTGCAAATGCCCTGTTATATGAATTCGGGACAGTCGCTTCCGCTGTCCAACCGTCACTGGTCAGATGCAGCCATAAAGCTTGTGTTCGAATTCGCACCTAATACTGAGCTAAGAGCAGACGTAACAGTTGGTATAGGCTGCGGGGAAGGTGAGGGCGCCGCGCTCCACGGATCGTCATAAATTGAGGCAGCCAGCGGATTCTCGTCAACAAAACTGCCTCCAAGACCGTTGACAGGTGAGGAAGCATATCGTTGGGCCGGCCGCGGTGCGTTGAACATCCTAGTTGCAGGAAATCGAAGGTGATCGTAATGCGGATTCAGCAGTTATGAATGAATGAACTTCAAGCAGTCAAGGTCACCAAACAAGGCTGCCGCATGTTTGCAGCACCGTCATCAACTGGTCGGCCAATAATCTTCAACTGATTGAGATTCTCAACCGAAAGCTAACTACGATACACTCGCGCTCATCTAAATGTATTCATTGGCAACTCGCCAGCACGAACGGCGTCCGTGAACAGTTGGAGAACCAAAGCTATCGGCTAGTGTCCTATCTCCTTCCGTCGCCGCAGCTCCGACCCGCATGATTAATACTGTACAAGGACCAACATAAGTACCAAACTGTAAACCGAAGTAATAGAAAGCCAAATAGATTATCATCTATGTACAAAAATCCGTCGTCCATGCTACCGTTGCGCCGACCACATATCCCTGGTCGTGTCTCACGATACTTCAGCAATCTCCTTTGCTGCAAAGTGCAGTGTCCATGATGACAACAAGCGCTTCGCATTGATCGTCTCACCATCAAGCCTGCATGTCACGTCAGTGACGCTCGTTTGCAAAAATTCAAAAGCACCACTTACCCAGGCGTACCATATGTCAATGGCGTCATGTACAAGAACATCAAGAACATGATGAATGTGAATACGCCCACCACCACAGGCCCTTTCATACCAAGATCAGCGTACTCTGATTTGCGCATTTTCGTCCACCGTCCTACGATACTGATCGGGTAATTGACCGTATCAGAAAGGACAAAGCTAAGAACGGAACCGGCAAGGAGTGCAGACGCGAGATGTGACGGGAGGTAGTGGTGAATGAAGAGTTGTCGACTCATAAGGAAGAAGGGGAGGTAGTGTACGGCCCAGATCAGAAGGAAGAACCCAGCAGAGTTCCATAGGCGACCACGGGCAGCTTAACCAAAAGTCAATATATCATTCGCTCGGAGGAAATGTCTACCGACCCTCAGGAATAGGTTCAATGCCACGACGACGGGCAAGCAGGTCAGCACCCATAATGCCAACGTAAATGGACAGTGCAATGACGCATGTCCACCAGCCAACGATGTTGCCAATAAGATAGATCTGTTTTTGAGCATCGTTTTCTGTCCAGAAACTGATCCCGCTGATGAGGAAAGGCCAGTTGATTGGACCGCTGGCATAGGGGTGTGAAGAAGTGAGTCCCGCATTGTGCTGGAGCATCAACAACTGCAGCTCAGCGAACTTCTTGAAGAAGCTAATTTTCTTGGGTTCCTTGCGGACTTCATCGACAGCGAGACCTTCGGGACCTAAATGAAGGTCGTTATAACACAGTCCACCTAATCAAAAAATCTGCTAACTTTCAGTCGAGATCACCTGGTCAACAAACCAAGTAGCACTCTTCTCCGTGGGGTTCTTGTTACCGTTGATCTCCTGTTGCTTGAAAGCCCATTCTGGCAATTGTTTAGAATGAGTCCACATGGACACCCTGGTGGTACCATGCACAAGTCTGAAGTGGCTTGATTTACTCTTCCATGGATCCTCAGAGTCGCCGTCGATGATATTCAAGTAGAACAGAGTATCATTGTGTCGTGAGTGGTCGTCCTTGGGCCATGTGGTGAATTCTTGATTTGTTGGCATAAGTGAGGAAGCGACGTCGTGAGTAAGTAAGAGTGTCTGTGTGTTGACGTGCAAAAGTTGAATGACATCTTCGTGGTGGACAATGCGACCGCGGCCAGCCTCAGGAAGCGCTTTTGTGGGGATGATCTGCCAGTGGTTGTTGACATCATCATGTCCATAGCCGGTGACCTGCTGTCCTTGACTACTGATGCGACCATCGTCGTACTGCAAAGGGTAGCGATCGGGATGCGAGTGCAAGTAAACTTTCGTGTCCTTGTGTTTCATAGTGACAACGTCATAGTAACGAAGCTCTGCAAAACTGAGGTTAGTCGAAAAGAAGATTTGATACAGCTAACTCTAGACCTTGGCTATTCATCAACAGTTCATTACCGATAAGTGTCTCCTGAAATGCAGGGCTCATAAAAGAGTCACCAGTTCCAGAACGCGTGAGAACGGCAAAGTGCACGTAGAAGAAGGACAGGTAGATTATAAATGGGACGACGATGAGGCCTATTGCTCTTGCCATGAAGTGCTTCCAGAAATGTTCCTTAAGATAATGGTAAATTACACGCGCAGAACGTTGAGGAGATGAAGCCTACCATTGTAAAGCCTTTCTTATGGTCCAAGATGTCCCACAGGTCAACGCAAACAGCCATGCCAATAGTGGCTACAGTCAGGATACCGTTTACTTTTGAACCCCAGGTACAAGCCATGAAGAAGCCAGTAGCGATCAACCAGCTCCACCATTCAACCGTGAATTCCCTAGAATGGAGGACGTATCAAATGACGGTATCTTAGAAAACAACCATAACACACCAGTATCGGAGTTTGCGGAATCGAATGTATGAATAGATTGTAAGTGACATGAAGAAGATTAATGTCGCGTCCAGGAGGATCAACCGTGACTGTGCAATGTGCGCGTTGTCTGTGGGGACGCATTAGACGCAAACAATGGGTTCACTGAGGTTACACGTACCAAAGAGAATGATACAAGCGGAAAAGGCAGCGATGATAGTAGAGTAGCCAGATTCCTTCATAATTGCGTACACCACAGGGATCGTAAGACTTCCAAAAATCGCGGGCAAAGCACGCATGCCGACATATGGTACATGATTGTCAGTGTAGTTGTCCCCGATGTTCTCGAATGTAAAGTGGCCGTCGAACCCGACAAACCAGCCAGCAAGTCCGAATAACAGTTTCGCGAAAGGGGGGTGCACGTCGAAGTAGTACTCGCGAGTGAGATAAAAGGAAGCGAACTTCCCAAAGTGCACCTCATCAAAGCTGCGTACGTGTCAGGCTGGGGACTAGATCTAGGAATAAAAGTTGGCGCTTACACAACCTGATCTGGTTGATTTATTTTGTAGAAACGAAGCGCAAATGCTATTGCTGTCAGCACGCCCACCATCGCAGCACTTGCTTGTGGCGTATCTAAAACCCGTTCAAATGCACTACGGGAGTTCTGTATGACAATAAAGCATTGGACATTGAAGTCTGCAACATGGAGGAACATACGGGATTTTGGTATATGGCGTGGACGTGGTCATCATCATCCTGGTCGTAGTTGCCAGCGGGTGAAGCAGCGGCGACCTTTATTCTCTGGCGTGGTCTTGAAGGGCTCGCCATCACGGTAGAAGGTTGACTGTCAACTTGAAGAGTGGTTGAGTTGGCAAGGTTTTGGCAATTTGGGAGAGTCTGAGTTGTTGGAACATGGCGCAGCCAGAATTGTCACGTGTCAGGCACAAAGTCTCGGCTTTCTTCCGATGGATTCTGGAATACCGGGCTCAGCCCACAACAAGCATGAACGACACACCCCGTCATTATAATTTAGTTACCCGAGGCACTGGACCAGGCAATAATTTTAGATTGCTGCAACACAGAATGGTGCAACACAGTTTGTCTAACATATATTTCATGGGACCGGGTTGCATATTATGGTACCCAATTTTGCTTATTCGACAACAGCCCTGATATGATCATTGAATCACTAGTCTCATTGTGGATGACAATTGCCAGCTTCTTGTTCAACGTAACCTGTACAATGTTTCAATGGTATTTGATGATGTGGGTCAAGCGTCGCTTACAAGTTTGACCACCCATCGATGCGTCTATGCTCGCTGGGCACGTCCAACCAGCTCCAAGAGCATATCCTCTATGCGTTTCTGCCTATCCTCCATCCGATTCATGCGCTCGACCCATCGAACCATACTTCCATCCTCAAAGCTGTCCTCCTCGGCCTCTTCAGCGGTTTCCGGATGAATGCTCTCCTGCAGGCTGGCAGAGAGCGGTCCAGGACCATCGAGTATTTCTTGACGCGTATTAATCACCGGCCAAGGAGGTCTCCGCTGAGCGATAGGTATCGGATTAGGGGAATCGGCCGGACGCCTCACAGATCGCATTGACGCCAGCCTACGGCGGCTGGCCGGGCCATAGCTAATGAGGGGTGCTGGAGTAGACTGCGGAACTCCCTTCTTCGAGGCATCATCTTCATCGTCCATGATTAAAGGTTGGAAGACCTGTGCGAGTGGACTGATGCTTTGCGTCATTTCGGCGCGACTTATTTGTGAGTTGACACGTCGACGGAGAGCAGAGGCACCAGATGACTGGGATGCCTGGTGTGTTAAAGGTCCGGGCTGTTGTGGTAATGGCGGCTGGGCGTGTGTTGATGGCAGTTCGGGTTGTGATCGAGGCGGAGGTTGTAGCTGGGATTGCGGTTCCTTGAGAGAGCGACTAGGATGAAGCGAAGTCCAGTGGTCTGACTTTCGAGATTGACGCCTTTGAGCCGCCGCACCCGCTGGGGGAAGTTCACCATAGTCCCGGGTATCCAATGCGCTATTATCCATTTCTTCTTCCATTTCAAAAATCTAAAAAACCGCATCAGAGAAGCTCCACGGGGTCAAGGAAGCCTCACCCACGACGTCAATAGTGCTCCCTGAACCCACCAAACCCTCGAAGAGGGCTGCAATGACGTTCATATTTAAGTGAAATGAAGTATCGTCTATAAAATTTAACGCGACTTACACATCCGCTTCAAAGGACGTGGCAAAACCTTCTCCGCCGCAGAAGTGATAGTTTCATAAAACCCATTCGAGCCATTCTTCTTCGATTGGCCTTGATGGACGTTCAATAAAGTGAATGAATAACAGTGGCTCCAATCACTCACGTTCATACCAAGCAATCATGAGCAGGATCGGGAAGTTCGTGGCTCTGACTCAAGCATTCAGTGAACGAAGAGTAGTAAGGTAGATAATCGCAAACCTGATCATGAAAACGTTGACCTGGATCTCATTCAAGCTACTAATTACAAGGTATGGGCTCCACGACTCACCTTGTGGAACCACCTCGGTGACAGCACATAGCTTGAAGGAAGTAGAATGCAAAGAGCCAGTAGGTTTACCGGAGGCTGGTATGAGAATAACGAGTCGGCCTTGACACTAGTTGCAAAATGTCAAGAGGCACGCAAGCAAAACTTCAAATGACACTTGCCCTTCAATCGTCGATACGGCCCTTCTGAACATTGCCTATGTCGAAAGATGGAATCAATAAATTGAATGTGATCGTGCTTAAATATTTTACCTCAGCTGCGGCGTCCTCGTTGATCCTCGCGAAGGTATTTGACAGAATCTACGTGGTTGTGTTAACGTCTCAATTACTCGAGCTCGCCACTTTGTGAACTTACAGATACAAGGACTAGAGAAAATAGTTAGCAAAGTACATACGAGTGGCGAACACAGCTCACCAGTCAGTAATAGTGTATTGCTCAGACATGCATAAGTGATCATAAGTATAGGTCCGAACACAAAGTCGAATTCAACTGACGACATAAAATTCGTTATTGAAATACAACGAAGAGTGAGAGGGGCTTACAGGCTTTGTCAAAGCCACTGGCATCGAGACCGAACCACAAGTCAAGCATCCACCACGCAATTGTCCTATAGAAAATTATTGACTATTGTGATATTCAATAGCTACACACACACTTACCCTGCTGAATACCTAACAAGAAACAGTCAATATAGTTAGCCCCATCTCACAAATGGTGGTACGGACCGGGCGTGATTCCGGCTCAACCTGGACAAATCAAAATTAACACAGGAATGACGTCACACAGACAACTGCACTCACGTCCAAAGAGCATACAGGAACCCACAAAAACAGAACGCGGCTATCAGCATTAGAGCAACAAACTGCATTATCATCGCCCGTAGCGATAAAACCATCAAGTTATTTTTGAGTGTGACGAAGGCGAGCCTAAACAACATGTGTCAGTCTTCTTAGGCCGATTAATGGTCTAGAGTAGTACCAGTACCTTGGGAACATTAAGGATGCGATAACAGCTAGGAAGTCAATTCCAAGGTCCTGGGCCCAATGTTCTGCAAGTACAATCTGTTATCCAGGACGATTGCGGGCGACAGAAGATTGACTCACTGTGCCCGTACACACCGTACAATCTGAAGAATGCGTATACACAGTATGTTGTCACTAAAGATGATTGTGAGTAAGTCATACAGCGCGTCATTAGTGAGTCTACCGAGTGATAGGTCGAACCCATTCTTTACAAACCGTCAACCACAGGAAATATCTATGGTGATTTTGCTCACCCAAGTGCCCTTAAAATATACTTCAGTAGCATGAGTGAATCTGCTCGAGCTCGTGAGCGCAAAGATCTACCTGTGATTCCATGCTCCTGCATGGTTGCAAGCTTTTCTAGCGAGAAGCCAAGGCCATATATCATAAACAATGTTTCAGGGATGTTGATTTTTGAGGGTTCGTTTAATTCAATAGCGACCACAAAGAGGACGAATAAGACGATGAAGCTAGTAGGGACTCGATTTAGTAGAGAAAAAAACATACTCATCGTGCCTTACTTGAAGTAGTCCAAGACAGAGCGGATAGCAGGGACTTTGAGTCTGTAACAAATGAGTTTCAATTTGTGACAAAAGAGGTAATGCAAACCGGTAATGGTCCAATAAGGGTGCCTTGTGTGGATCATAAAAATGAATGGGCTTGTGTTTGTACGTCTGCATCGCAGTTCAGTGCTGGTGCAGTATGTCGAAGTACCATGACTTACATCGGACAATATTGAATGACTACTTTCTGCCTGGTATACACATTTCCCGCTACGCAGGAACATGTCAGTATGTAAGACAATGTATAAAGAATGGACATACATCCAGATGGCATCAATAACTTTTTGACATGGGGAGCTTTTGATGAAGCGCCGCGCCTTGCAGATGATGGCCATTTCAATTGCATTGCCAATACGCTCCTCGAGATCGTCATCGCGTTCCTCCCTCGCCATTTCAACGATATGAGGGTCAGCACCTGACCAGACTTGCCATTTAGTCGTCAGCACAAGTGCCATATTCATCATACTGCTTCCGTTGTCTCTCAGGCAACGAATAGCAAGTATCTCGCATAGCATGGCGCGAGATGAGGACAGCGGCCCCGTGGTCAAGTTCTTCTGGTCACGTATAAAGTAGACACGGTTGAGAAGGAAACAAAACACGACGGATTTGTTTCCAGCCCGCTGGATCGCGTTGTATTTCTCCTCTAGGGGACGAATGAGAGTGTATGTCAAATCAGGTCCAGTCAACTACCCCCGTCCAAGTCAGAACGTAGTCTATAGCAAGAAGCAAGTGAACACTGACTGCCTCGAGGGTCAGGGGCGTATCTATACACATGTTCAATATAGCACTTTAGCATTAAACATGACTTGCCTATGTAGTGCTGTTATCGTATAAGTATTAAGTTGAAAGTGTTCGCTGGAAAGTATAAAGAAGCATACTATGACGTCCTAAGGCGTAATTGTGAGTAGACTCTGATATAGAGATAATGCATTAACGCATACCCCGCGGATCATATGAATTATGGGCCAAACGACGACATCTTCATGAGCCAGCAAGGGCTGGGTTTCCGGCTGAGCTTCTGCCATGGTATGATGTTAGCTTGACATGAGGGAGGATGCCAAGTATCTGCCACATTTGGAGCTCCGACAGGCAAGTGGCAGCACGCGTCTCACCGCGCGAACGCGACTCCCACCGGCGCCAGATATTCTGACCGTGACCACCAGAGCCTGACTCTGCATGCAGGCCGTACAACGAAACGTAGGGCAGTCGCCCCAGGTAAAAATTTATAATGCTGTCTATTCGTCGGTTCAGGTTAGTTGCCACCATTTTCTTGCGCTAATGGTAGCTGACACGGTCGCGTCACGCTGTAGGTTTATGAGTGTATGGTCCGAGGCATCGCCGTGATGCGCAGACGCGGTGATTCGTTTGTCAATGCTACTCAGATTCTCAAGGTCGCAGGTATCGAGAAGGGTAGGCGCACTAAGATCCTCGAGAAGGAAATCCTGCCAGGTAAGCATGAAATCGTCCAGGGCGGGTACGGGAAATATCAAGGAACATGGTTCGCACAATCATTATATTTCAATTCGGCCGTATGGACTGAGTATGTCATGTTGTCAGGATTCCACTGGAACGAGGTCGCGACATTGCTGCGCAGTATGGTGTTGCCCCTCTACTCGTCCCTTTGTTCGATTTTACACCGAGCACAAACACCCTTGGGTCGCTCCCGACGGTACCCTCAACCGCAACTCCGCGACCTCTCTCTGCTGCCTCATCCTTCCCAAATCTTAGTACTTCTGGAGGCTACTCACAATCGGGCCTAGCCCCACCTCCCATCATGCCAGGTTCTGCCCTTCGCCTCTTGAACCAGGGGCGTGCCCAAGGCCTATTTACACCGTCCACATCTTCTCTTGCTCCAACTAGACAATCGACATACTCTTCGACACCGTACCAGAGTGGCTACGCGCAGTCACCATCCTCTGGAGGGGTATCCCCAACGCCGCCCCCAATCCAGTCCTTGAAACGAGCCCGGTCTGATTCTGAAGTAGTCCCAACTACACAGCAGCCTGTTCCTACCCAAAGATCTTCACACCCATTGTTGGAAGCACCAGATATATCCGACCGATCCCGTCCGCCTTCTGTTGCAACTCAAGCCAACGATGAAGATGGCCCGTCTCCTGTGAAACGCGCTCGTAAAGAGCCCACCCCACAACCAGACGCATCACAAGCCTCTCGCAGAACGTTATCTAGCGCATCGATCATGTCACAATCAATGACAGCTCTCCCTCCGACTCGTCCACTTTCACGCATCAACGTGGGTTCGCCACATCCGAACAATGCCGTCTCGCGCCCACCAAGTTCATCAACATTTGCAAGTGGGAAGATGATCAACGGTGCCGACGTTGACGGTACTGGTCTTCGCTTCTCCACTAAACCTCATACTCTTCGCGATCCCTCTGCTCTTCGAGACGCCCGTCGTGCTAGGCTCATTGCTGCTATTTGTCGACAAGATGACCCTGCGCCCGTACTCGACCTTCTACGCGAACTGACACCAGACATGTCTTCTCCAATTGATGTAGACACCATCCTAGACGACAAGGGTCACACTGCTTTGCACCTTGCCGCGAGCATGGGCCGGCAGCAGACTGTTTCCCAACTTATCTCAGCTGGCGCGGACATCCACCGTGGCAACTTTGTTGGCGAAACACCGCTTATGCGCGCATCTATTGACACGCACAACCTCGACCAACAATGCTTCAATGTCCTTATCACCTCTCTGCACCCCTCCATTCGCACGCTTGACACATCAAGAAAATCTGTATTGCACCACATCATGTACCTGGCGGGTATACAAGGACGCGCGGTCTGCGCGCGATATTACCTTGATCAGATCTTTTTGTGGATAGCACAGAATCAGGGTGGCGATTTCAAGTCCCTCGTAGACTTGCAAGATGAGTACGGTGACACGGTTCTCAACATCGCTGCGCGTGTAGGCAACAGGTCTTTGGTGAGAACGCTCCTTGACGTTGGGGCCAATCGAGTATTGCCCAATAAACTGGGTCTACGGCCTGGTGACTTTGGTGTTGAGGTCGAGGTATATCACGCTAACTCAGTGCACGTGACGTTAGTATTTAATTCGGTTCTTCTAGGAGCTCAATGGTGGTGCACGAGCCGAAGACGTGCTTGCATCATTACGTTCTGGACCTTCAGCACCTATCCAGAAGAGCCAGGACATAATTGCAGGTACGGCTCACGTGTATCATACTCCAGCGGTACTTTGATATTTTTCCCCCAGATATGACGTCGATGATCCAGGAGCTTAGCACAGAATTCTCCGCTGAGATCAAAGCAAAACAAGATTCACTTGATGTGACGCAAGCTCACCTTCGGGCAGCTACACGCGAGCTTTCCGAACAGCGGAAGCAAATACAGTTGTGGCAAAGCCGGTGTGGGGAGCTCGATAAGGTCCATCAGCGGATACGGAATCTTGAGAAGGCCATCGCGGATGAAGATCACTTCGACTGGACAGGTCGGACAGATCTGACGGGTAGGGATGGGCGCGAGACGGCAGGGCCTTCTTTCCAATGGCGTGGGCCCAGCTCGACGATGACAGGGATGCCAGGATCTATGGATATTTCGTTTAGCGTGGAACCAGAGCCGCCATCACCTACCGGTGATTCCGCCTCAACCTTGATACGATTACGGCGGCTGAGCCGCTGGCACATAAGGATGGAAGATCTCATGCAGTTGAGACTAAAATCACTCCAGGGCGCGAGCGCTGAGAAGGAATATCAGTGTAAGAAGGTTGTTGCGCTGTGTACAGGTATCCCTATCGATAAAGTGGAGGATGTGAGTGGCTTGATGGTGGGGAGTGTACGATGTTTATTTACGGGTTTAAAATTCTCCTTGTCTAGATGCTGGAAAATCTTGTGGTGGCGGTCGAGAGCGAGGCACAAGTTGTGGATATAGTTCGCGTGGCTGGATTCATGCAGAAGGTGAGCCCCGCTTACCCTGATTCAGGGTAGCTCATTGACTCCATTTCAATTGAATTGCAGGTCAGGGATGGACTTATATAATTTCATTTATTGGCTCGGATCGAGAAGATCCGTGTCTCAACCGAACACTATGTGCTGCTCATTGCATCCGTATAATACGCACTGCCAGTTGGGTCAGCCCGCATTTGTATCTCTCAAGTAACAATTATTATCACGAACGAAGCATTACTACACCGGGACATCCTCTGGAGCAAATAATTGGAAATTGCGATTGTAAGTACCGGAGGCGAGCAGCTCGCCATCGCTTGTTAAGTCCACAGACATGACCTTGCCCGAATCTGTCGTTAGCGTGCGGAGTAGCTGCCAATCGTCTGCGCTCCACAACTTCACGTAGCCATCATATCCGGAGCTAGCCAGATACAGCCCTGAGCGGTATTTCCACTCCTGGAGGTCATCCTCAGCGTCGTGACTCTTGTCTGCATCTCCATCGTCAGTAATGCCGTTCATAGGGACATCGGCGGGTTCAGCCTTGGGCTTGAATGGCGGGAGGGCATCAGCACGGAAGAAACGGACGTCGGACACGTTGGAAACATGTGCGGGGATGGTATATAGGGCTTTCAAAGAGCGCATGTCCCATATCCGAATCGTGTCGTCGCCAGCGCCGGTGGCGATTTGATATCTATCCGAAAAGCGCCATCAAGATAGGCAGAGAGCTGTTGGAGACAACCCACCCGTTTGGAGAGAAATCAATTCCGAAGATACCTTGAACGTGACCGTCGAGTACCATCGCTGTGCGCCCTGTCCGCAGATCCCATACTCGTCCAACAGCATCCAGGCCTCTAAATGATATTGTTATTCAAGGTAAAATGTGTTGTAGATTCATGAACTCACCCCGAGGCGATTAGTGCACCATCATTTTGGAACTCAACAGCATACACTTCCTTTGAGTGGCCTTCTTGGAGGAGCAATTCTTTCGAGGAGTTCACATCCCATAACCGCCAAGTGGTGTCGAAGCTGGCGGAAGCGACATAATTACCAGAAGGATGAAATGCTACACGACAGATGCGATCTGCATGTCCCTTCATCACAGAGAGTGGGGCATCACTGGCAAAGGATATGAGGTTCCAGTGCGAAGAAAATCTTAACAGAAAGATTCACCTATTTAGAGACCATAAATTGACACACATATCTCCTGCACCTGACACCAAATTCACTAATCCCTCTCCTTGCGTTAATGTTGCTTGCGGATGCCACGCAACACCACCGACACGATCGCCGTGACCTGAGGATGTTATGAGCACAAGAAAGCGGTATTAGAGCATTGGACACTGACCTCTGAGTGTGCGTATGGTTGTGCAGGCAGGTACGTTCCACAACTTGACAGTGCCGGACCAGCTACCTGTGGCTAGAATTTTATTGTTGGGTGCAAAACGCACTTGCGATATCGGGCGCTCGTCGCCAATTTGTGAACCAATATTGCTAAACCGCTGCAGGCGCTAATGAGCAATGATGTCCTGACAGTTCCGTGTCATTTACCTTGACCCCTGCGAAAACCTTCTTGCGTATGTCGATTATGCGCCCTAATGGTATTTTGCTGTCTATTCGCTGCTGGGCGACGCGCTTTTGAGCTCTGCAAAGGACATAACAGGGATATTGTAAGCACCTTACTGAAATCACCTATTGGTAGGTAAAATCCAACCTGGGCAAAGAAAATTCTACAAGACTCCTTCGAGCTTGGAGAAGCTCTAGGGACCCTTCAGTGTAAAACTCTTCCTGTAACCTGGGTCAGTAATCGCTCCATCAAGTAGAAGCTGGGGACCACATACTCCCTCTTCTTCGCTTTCTTCAGAAGATGCCTCTTCCATTTGGTGGTCATCGCCTCTTGCCGCATTTATTTGTGAAAGGACATATATTAGTCGGTCTCGTCGATCTGCTGCCTGATTACAGTCAATCTCAAACGATGGACTTATGCATATGTGAAAACTCACTCGTTCACCAAAAAGGGTGATAGGTTCTCCAATTTCTCGTAGCCTTGCTTTGACCTTATTGTCGTCTGTCGGTACGGCCAAATTGCGCGCCTTCTTCTTTCGCTCGAGCTCATCGAGGATGACCTTGTTCTCCATCCGGGCCCGCTCTGAGCCCAGATAGTTTCCATCATCCATCAACGAGTCGTACGTGAGCTCTGCCATGTTGGAATGGAAGGGGCCTGGCACGTGGTTCTGGCGAAGAACAGATTTGGACGAGTCTGTTGAGTGAAGCGTTGTTTGGCAAGAGCTTTGGATCCAAACAACATCTGCTACTTGGAGCTATCTCACTCGCGCCCCGCATCACCCCCGCGCGCACAGACAGCCACGTGTGGTTTTTCACAGTACCAATGGTTCCATAGAAACATGTTTTCACTGCCAACAAACCTGACTGAATCGTGCAATGACACGTACTTTTTTCATGTTTCAGAGTCTAACCATGCTCGGGCCACCAATAGATACTAGCACCCTAGGGCCTAAACTGAGTGACAATCGTGGTCCAGGCCTCCTTTAGTGTGCTTTTGCTGTACATAATCGTGGTTTGCGTTCGCATTCGCATACTAAATTTAATCTTTCGAAGTTTGCGTTCCTTCCATAACAACACAAGTTCGCTGTTCCGAGACATCTTTTACGTTCTTCATTTCGTTGTGTTTGTTTTTTTCTACCACGACTTCTGGCCACAGTGGTTGTACCTCCACTACTTTCCTTTGAACCATCATGAGCCAACGCCAGTCTGACGAGACTCTAGCTTCAGTCAGCTCGAACACTAGTGGTGGCAGCTCTACCCAGGCTACCCAACTTTCAGCATCACCATCAGGCCAGCAACGGTCTAGCTCTCCTGCTTCCACAAGTTCAACAAACAAGAGGAGAGGCGACGACTACGTTTATTTCGAGCGGAGCACTGATAGCTTTTCATCTGATGCCGTATCTCGTGCAACTGCTGCAAAGCTAAAGCTTGAATCTTACTATAAACTCGCTGTTGATGCCGCGATCGAACGCAATGGGAGGTGCGCAAGCCGGTTGCTTGTTCGTTTCCTCAGCTGACGGTCGCCGATGCCACTTGCAGGCGCACAGAACTCGAGCACAGACTTAATCAAGCCATGATACCTAATGAGTCGAAAGAACGCGAAATTCGCAAGTATCGCAAGCTGGAGTCACAGCATCTACGGTTGCGTCGGACAAAGATTCGCCTTGCGGACTTTCGCACAATAAAAGTTATCGGGAAGGGCGCGTTTGGTGAGGTATGTCTGGCTCTTCGCTGAATTGTTCTCTGCGCTCACCATTTTATTAACGCGTAGGTGAGACTGGTTCAGAAGGTAGATACAGGGAAAGTCTATGCTATGAAGACTCTCCAAAAGGCCGAGATGTTGAAGCGAGATCAGGTCCGGAGGCACAATCCATGTCTGTCAGCCTTGTGCTGATGTAATGGTCTTATAGCTTGCTCATATTCGCGCTGAGCGTGACTTGCTCGCTGAATCGACATCCCCCTGGGTTGTTCAGCTCTTTTATTCCTTCCAGGATCCACTATACTTATACCTCATCATGGAGTTTCTTCCTGGAGGCGACTTAATGACCATGCTCATGAAATACGATGTTTTCTCAGAAGATGTCACGCGGTTCTACATGGCGGAGTGCATTCTTGCTATTGAGGCTGTTCACGACCTCGGCTATATTCATCGGTGAGGGAGGACCTGCTATCCTTGACTAAAGCACATCTCAATCTTCGTTCCAGGGACATCAAACCCGATAACATTTTGATAGACAAGAATGGGCATTTAAAGCTGTCCGATTTTGGTCTCTCCACTGGTCTACACAAGACTACAGATGGCGATTTCTACAAACGTTTGATAGAACAAGACAAACCAAAGGATTCTGCGCGAAACAGCGTTCAAGTCAATGCCATCAACCTTACAATGAGTCGCGAGCAAATTGCTACTTGGAAGGCCAACCGACGAAAACTGGTTAGTCTTTCGTATTCTGCTACATATCGATACTGATTCATGTAATACCAGGCTTACTCCACTGTCGGTAAGTAACCAGATGGCGAACGTTTGAGCGCTGCTCAAGCTCTTTATAGGAACGCCGGATTATATTGCGCCAGAGGTATTCATGCTGAAAGGCTATGGCAAGGAATGTGACTGGTGGTCGTTGGGTGCAATCTTTTTTGAGTGTGTGGTTGGATATGCGCCATTTTGCTCTGAAAACCCGAGCGATACATACAAGAAAATCATCGAATGGCCGAATTATCTATACTTCCCGGAGGAAGTCCACCTTAGCCAAGAAGCTGAGCATCTGATTCGCAGGTGCGACTCTGCTGCCCGAGCACAACCGAAGCTATACTCAATTCACTTTAGCATGATGACATGGGCTAACGTCCGTCTGGGGGTCAATGAAATCAAGAAGCATCCCTTCTTCTTTGGGGCCGACTGGGATAATCTACGTTATATTGCGCCGCCTTTCGTACCCGCGCTATCGTCGATTACAGATACCACATACTTCCCCACTGACGAGCTGGGCAACCTTCCTGAACAGCTTGAAGTTGTTGAACAAGTCGGATCTGACAAGGATCTTGCTTTCTTGGGGTAAGTCATGTCTGTTGTGTTCGCGACTAACACCCCTGACTCTATCCTGATATAGATTCACGTTCAAGCGCTTCACTGGCGGACAAGGTCCGTGATACACGCGCCTGCTTGCTGCCTCTTTACATCATATGACACACCTGTACCATTGGATCGTCTGCTCCCCCGCTCGCTCGCCCTGGATCGATACCCTTTTCGATACCATAGAAACACTGGGTTTGTGTAATCTTGAAAGTTGGATCCGTTTTGTTGCAGACAGCATTTGTACATCACTTGGCAATCAACCCTCCGTCGTCGTAATTCACTCGGTTAAGAACATGAGAACAATAATGTTGAATCTATGCGGACCTCACTGCCTTCGGACCGGAACCGTGTCTCGTGTGTTTCATGCCGTTCTCCTGCTGACCACAATCTTGCCATAAGGGACAATACTCGAGGCTGCATATAAATCTCAGATGCCACCATACAATTGCCATAATTCCAGATTCCCAAAAACTATCTTCACCATCTAACTCCCATCCAGAACACGATGCCTGACGGTGGATTCGCAGATACTTACAGCCCACGCAAGGTCCTTGATGACCCTTCCTTCCGCGTCCTCTCATCTGGAGAGGCGCCTGCCCCTGATGCAAACATCGCGGCGTTCTATAACCCCAACCATGAAATTCACCTCGTGGAAAAGCCGCGCCCGACGCCAGGGCCTGGACAAGTGCTTGTGCATGTCCGTGCGACTGGGATCTGCGGGTGCGTTTTTCATTGCATCATTTCCCAACACTGTTGATACAATCTGTGGTTATCAGGAGTGACGTTCATTTCTGGAAGCATGGACGAGTCGGTGATTCCATGGTCGTGACAGATGAGGTTTGGCTCAGTTAAGGCAAATTGCTGAATATCACCTGATTGATTACAGTGTGGTTCCGGGCACGAGTCTGCAGGAGAGGTCGTCGAAGTAGGTGAGGGTGTGACTCGGTGGAAAGTCGGTGAGCTACCCATTCCAAGATGTTGATGATGTAAAGAACTGATTGCATACTGCTTAGGGGACCGCGTCGCGATCGAGGCCGGTGTGCCCTGCTCGAAACCTTCTTGTGACTATTGCAGAGTTGGTAGATATAACGCTTGTAGGTTTTCAGTGTGTCCTATTATCAGGCGGTCTGTGACATGGTACCTATTTACAGGTCCTGATGTTGTCTTCTTCTCCACTCCTCCATTCCATGGTAGGAATGCCGAATATCCAGCAGATATTGATACTCAGCTGCATTCTAGGAACCCTGACTCGCTGGCACCTGCACCCTGCCGAATGGCTGCACCGCTTGCCTGATTCCCTTTCCTTTGAAGAAGGTTCTCTTTGCGAGCCCCTGGCTGTCGCTCTTGCAGGCATTGAACGTGCTGGCCTCCGCCTCGGTGACCCAACTTTGATCTGGTGTGTTCGTATGGATCAAAGAATTCATGTCATGACTCATTGTTTGGCTTTCAGTGGCGCTGGACCAATTGGTCTTGTTTCTCTCCTTTCTGCACGTGCTGCAGGCGCCGAGCCCATTGTCATTACGGATCTTTTCCAGAGCCGCCTTGATTTCGCAAAGAAACTCGTGCCTGGTGTACGTACGGTACTAATCGAGCGCGGCTCGACGCCGACGGATGCCGCTCAAAAGATCAAAGCCGCTGCTGATGGCACTGTGAAGCTTGCGATCGAGTGCAGTGGTGTGGAGAGCAGTGTGCACACTGCTATTTACGTAAGAAACTCTGAAGTCTAATTGTCAGGAATCTTGCTTATGTTGGATGGCATCTAGTCAACGCAATTTGGTGGAAAGGTGTTCATCATTGGTGTCGGCAAGAACGAACAAGTGGTATGTAGCCGCCCAAAATTTTGTCTCGATCAATTTTTATAATGTTTTCAGTTCCCGTTCATGCACCTGAGCGCCAATGAGATAGATGTTAGTTTCCAATACAGATATGCTAACCAGGTATGCCCCCCTTTCTGCAAAGACTTTCGTGATGCTGACCACATGCGATTAGTACCCTAAAGCCATACGCCTTGTTGCCGGCGGTCTGATCAACTTGAAGCCTCTGGTTACGCACCGATTCAAATTGGAGGATGCTGTCTCTGCCTTCCATGTTGCTGCAGACCCCACCCAAGGCGCGATCAAGGTGCAAATTCAAGACTAGAACATGGTGACGAGGGATCTTGAGAGTTGTAGAATATTCATGTAGATTTCGTTTTTGCATTGTAATTGGTGAACTTCATGTACTTGTCCAGGTCAAAATCTAGTTGTGATTCAGGATCGCCGTGTGCCATTCGCTAGGAAGATTCTGAGAGAAGAGCACCCTGACTGGGACGATTGCTTTTCTATTGAAAGTTGCTATCTCGTGTCGAAGCACAACGGGCTCATGCCATTTGTTAGATTAAGAGCACTGCAGGTGGAAACGTGGCCTGCGGCAGCAACGGATCGAGTTTCAAATTGATAAGGACAATGAAAAAGTTGTGCGAGAGGCTGGATTCATTACTCAGTGCGCATTTATCCGTGGGACGGAACTGGTGAAATACTAACTCTAAATTATTTCGGGCCCCCCTGTGATTGGAAACAAGATATATATTGCCGCAGAGTGAGGCATAGGTATCCGAATGGAAAAGTCTACGAACATTACTTGGCCAGTGGCCAGTATAATGATGCGGTACCGAGCCCAGGCAGTGACCTATGGTCGTCACGGTCGTGGGACATGCGTCGGTCAAATCTTGTTTGACTGGTCGCTTGATACGACATTCTGTACTTGTTCATACAGTTCTCGCTTGCGAGAGGATTCGCGGAACTCTTCTTCGCGCTGCCGCATTTTCTCCAGTCGACGAGCGTCATCACGAATGACACCCTGGAACATGTCCTATCAGGCGGAATGTCAGGTATGAGAAAATAAGCAACGGTGATGATCACCTCCCGCTCCTTTGACTGTTGGTAATGGACTGCCCATATTATGAAGGAGGAAAATGCGAGCGACGTAGCTAACGTCGCTTTCGCTCTAGCTGACATCCGATGTAATGGGAAAATGAGCAAGAAGGTGAATGCATAAACACCATCAACATCAACAAACAAAAGCTTCCTTCTCAGTCAGGCTCGACACCCCGTTTACCGTCAACATTCTCACTAACCTCACTAGTACTGTTCCAGAACGTCTGATGCTTTGGGAGTGATGTCCTACCTTGAAGTTAGTCAAACTAACGTTTAATTTCATTGACAATGTTGATTTTCTGCGCTCTTTCAGGATTTCGAGACCACGCTGAAAGATGTCGTCAACGCAAAGCGACTGTCAGCTTCCAAGATGGCGAAATTGACTGAAATTGCAATGAAGTCCGTGGAGGTGCGTGTCACACAAATATATTTAAAAGGCTTGTTTACTCAGGCTTTTGCTTTCACAGCACGACACTAAGCTTGTTGCGATACTTTATCGCACTCACAAGTCACTGTCTAGTGCTGCCAAAGTGTCAAGTCTCTATGCATTTGATGCTCTGGCACGTGCTGCCCGAAGTTATGCCACAAAGCGCGGTATCGTCGGTGACATAAATTCAAGCACCGGGAACGCTGCCACTTTCCTGCTCAAAGTTGAAGGTGTTTTGGATGGTCTGTTCCAAGACATGATTGCGCTCGATAATGCGGAAGCAAAGGTAAGCGACGAGTAGATCTACTTCTCACACACAGGTCAGGCCTATATCTGCGACATCCATGTCGTCGGTGGCTTTGTATGGTACTCCCAAGCAACGTGACTCCGTAGCCTGATGTTGCTGTAAATGCCCTCCACTGACCGGCTCATATCTTCGAGTACCAATGCCGTCACTAACGCGTATTGTCACCACATTATTTTTGCTGTCCTCCTCCACGTCGGATGCAATTCGGTCTTACTTACTCCAATAACAGGAAAAGACGAAGAAAGTTCTGGATATATGGACCAAATCAAATACTTTTCCTTCGCCGGTTTTGACACGGCTGAGGGAGATGATGGACTCTCGAAAAGGTGCATATCACGAATCAAACATGTGTCCGCTAAGTATTTCTTCTGCTTGTGTAATAGCTATTTTTGCTGGCGTCTCTGCCTCAAATGAAATGAGAATTTACACTGAAATACGATTTGGCTGCTTTTTATGTTAGAATCCGTGAAAAACCCAACGCCTCCCATCACACGAGTCGAAACTCAAGCACTGCCGAGAATTACCACCCCTTCATCAACTACCCCATCCCAGGGTCCAACACCTCCTCTTCCAGAATCGGTGCAGTCCACACTTTTGGCTCTGCTTGGACAAGCTGCACAAGCCGCCGGGCAGCCACGCATGTAAGTACCTACTTAAGTCGCGAATTGGAGGTCTTCTGATCCCGTTCCTGCAGCCAAACACCACCAAACACTGTGTCTGCCCCACCCCTCTCTGGGCACCTAGCGTTGTTGCAACAGCTGGCTTTGACAGCAAACGCTCCCAATGGTCCTCCATCGCAACCTGCAATCCAAGTCCCTTTGCAACATACACGACCCTTGTCTGTGCCACAGCATCCACACCCATCTCAACTAAACAGCCAGCCGCAACCTTATTCTTCCTCACACACCCAACATGATCCTAGAAGAGATTCTTGGCAGGGCCGTTCAAACCAATTTGATCAAGGAAGAGAGCGTGATAGTTTTCACGATTCCAACCCGCGCGGGGGATTCCAGCGTGGGTTTCGTGGTCGTGGTCGGGGCCGGGGTAGATGGGATGATCGTGACCATGATCGTTTCAAAGATAGGGATTGGAATTCTTCACCACGACCAAGAACTAGCCGTTCCAGAAGCCCACGCAGATTCAATGGGCACCGGCCACGTCCGTATAGTCCGCCTCAGAGACCTGCAGCAAGCAGAGATGTAGCCCAAGATCAAACTTCGGCAAAACTTCCTGAGCCTGGAAAAGACGAGTTCGGACGAGATATTAGACCGTCTTCTGCCACACCTCCTAGAGCCGCATCAGTCGATGCTCAAACCCAGCCTCCGGTGGTTCCATCTGTAGACCTTGCCCGTACGGCGGCACCCGAAAATCGTGTACCTGTATCAGACCAGTTGCCTTCGGTAGCTGCCAGTACATCTACACAGAAAGTCGAACCTCGTAAACCGAGTTCGGCGCCAGCGCTGCAGCAGCCAGGACTTGATCAATTTGATATCACAACGTTTGATTTCACTGCGCCCACATCGTGGGAAGCATTGGGAAAAATGTGGCACAGTACTTACGGCGATACACCGACTCAAGAAGAACTCATGCAGTTTATAATGACGGGTGGTGTAGTCGCGTTCACTGGTCAGGCAAATGCTGTGCAAACTGGTCAGTGGCAGGATCCAAGTTGGGGCGCCCAGTCCGCAGGTCATGGACATGGATGGCAGGGAGGCAGAGGCCGAGGCCGAGGATTGATGGATGGACGTACTAGTGATACTCATGGGCACGGCAATCACCGAGACGGTGGACACTGGGATGAAGATACTCAACACTCGGACGCCATAGTCCTTGGCGAAGCAGGCGGCCAGAATGGTGGTCACGGTGAAGATCAAGCTTACACGGATCTGGCGCAAATGGGAAGAGATGACTTGCCCAACGTAAACCCAGATGATCCTCAAAACGTGGGTTCGGGTCGGATGCAACGAGTGGGCGATAAATGGGTCTTGACGCAAGAGTCAGGACATGAAGCATGAAGGATCCGACCGAACACGGTGTATATTATCTCTTGTAATTATCGCATACTCATACAGCACGCATGCAGAATCTGATTTCTATGCCTACCGTACTACCACTTATCACCAGACAATGCACTCTATTTCCCATTGCCTTGTCAAGTACAGATGGAGGTCGGCGTAGCTGACACTATGTAGCGGCGTTCATGTTTTACACTTGAAAACTGAGTTGTGTTCCACTTTAACGATTTGCAAACCCACATGTACATTGGACGAAGATATGTCAGTGTGGACTCGCCATAGTACCAATGCAAGCCTCGCAAATCAGGTACCTCGCTCGGACGATGTAATCTTAATGATATCGAACGGTTGTCGAACATGAACTGCAGGACTTGCTGAGTTTCTCCACAAGGTTTTCAAACTTTACGGGACCGAGTTCAACTATCTGCAATTGGTGCCAAGTTGGTGCAAGTGTTAGGCGCCGGCAAAGAGGTTGTCTACGTACATACTACAAGATATAGGCCAACTGGTCCGGCGCGACACCGCACGCATCCAGCCATCGCAAATTGGTTGGGTTGACCGACGCAAGACTAGCTTGGTTGCGACAATCTCTATTGCTCCCGAACTCGAGCAATTGTCCGGACTGCGAGTCTCTGACTCCAAGTCTTCCATGTTGTCTGCAGCCGTCCGACCGACAACGCATCTATTACGCTTCTGCCAAAACACTCGACGCTTCCAGTCGGCAGCAGCGACGTCCTCAACCATCAACGCAGCCGAGATTGCCCATTTTTCCCGGCTTTCCTCACTATGGTGGAATGAGCAAGGAGAGTTTTCGTTGCTGCATCGAATGAACCCTGTAAGGGTGCGCTACATCCGGGAAAAACTCATTGAGGCCATGTGCGAAGATCAAGGAGAGGACGCAAGGAGAGAGATGGAGTCGAAATGCACGGTGCTGAGTGGAATGGACGTGTTGGATGTGGGCTGTGGCGGTGGCTTGCTCTCAGAGGTTCGCCATTAGTTTCATCATTCGACGTGACATATCGAACATCCTTCTGTAATCTAGAGTCTCACTAGGCTGGGAGCACGTACTCTTGGTATCGATGCATCTGAATCCAACATTGGAATAGCTTCGACACATGCTAGTGCTGATCCCCAACTGTCTTCTTCGGGCAGTGCATTGGAATACCGTCATACGTCTGCAGAGCAGCTGATTAAAGAGCCAAAGCGGTTCGACGCCGTGTGCTCGATGGAGGTTATTGAACACGTAGATAACCCGGTGGCGTTCCTTTCTGCTTGTGCCCAGTTGGTGAAAGTAAGTCTCATTTCGGACACCCTAGTCAAATACGGGCGTAACTTTTACTTGCCATCAGCCTGGAGGCCATCTTTTCCTTTCCACAATTGCGCGAACGCCACTCTCCTATTTCCTTACAATTTTGGCCGCCGAACATATTCTCCGCAAGGTATCCGTGGGGACCCACACGTACTCAAAGTTCATTAATCCCTCCGAGCTTGTATCATTCTTCCAAACATATGGGTCCTCGCCTTCCTCCTCCAGCAATCCAACAGACTCAAGTCATATCGGCTCTAGTGCATCTCCCAGACCGTGGATAACACGTACGTATGCACACGGTCTGCCCACACGATCAGAAGCGGAAGTGCGAGGAATGATGTATATTCCATGGAGCGGAGAATGGAAGTTGATGTCCCGCTCTTCTACGCCCTGGGGTGCTGCAGAGTGCAACTATCTCTTTTGGGTCAGGAGACCCTTGGATTCGTAGCAAGAGATTCGCAACCTAAATATATGATGTTCCACATCACCCCTGCACGCAGCGCTGCAGATAAGATAACAAGTCACCAAAAGCGATGGGTGTAGCAATTGAATGCTTGCTTACAAGCAGAAGCGGGTTATAACTCGTCCAAAAAAGCGTGAATCTAGGACATCAGCCTCTCCCCCCAGACAAGCCTTTGTCTGTGAGCTGTATAGGCACCTGCAATTGCTACCCAAGTAATCCATCCAAATGTTATGAAGGTGACAGCAAACAAGACACGCATTGTGGCAGTCCACCACCACGAAACCGGGGAACGGTTCGTGAAGATGATGATTCGCCAGCGCTCATGCCACTCAGTGTTCAGCCAATTGAGGTCTTGCACGAGATTCTTAGCCTATTCTTCCGGATGAGTGAAAAATTCGATAGGAAGACGCTGTAATCTCCTACTTTCTCTCGACCAGAATCGTATATGCGTCGGATTTCAGTCACATGTGATCGAATTTGTGGAAGTGTATGTGACAATTCCTCCAAGGAGACAAGAGAGTTTTGGAGCTCCTCATGGATGAACGGTATGTGTTCTTCGAGAGCATGATTGACACGTTGTGTATCTCTCTGCTCCGTGATTCATGTTATTGCTTTCATAGTCACTGTTAGAAATAAAGCAATCGCTCACCTTCAGTTCATCGAGAGAGCCCTGCATTAAGCTGTCCATAGCTCTAAAATTGCTCAAGTTTTCTGTAAGCTTGGTCTAAAGGCGAGTGAAAGTGTCAATGCACCAAGCAGGACCCTTGGAGAGAACTGACACTGAGTTCCTGCATCTGACTCTCATACCGCAGTATCCGGTTTGACGTACGCTTTACTACTTCTTCGATGTTGTGACTGCAAATATGTTGTGCATGATTCCTGGTGTTTAAACGTCCATTAGCCACCTCCTGGCCGTAAGGTCGCAAGGACGCTACGTTGTCTGCTCACGAGAGGGTGCTGCTGCGTTTTCTTCTAGGGCGACTCAAATTTTCCTCTGGTACTGATATTAGCGAGTCGACGCCCAGCATCATGTTAGAGAACCAGTGAAGCTCTTAAATAAAAGGTGAATGAAAATGAATGAAAGGACTGTGATTTCAAATGCACTTCAAATTCACGTGTCCGTTATGTAGGATGAGAGTCTTTGCTAAGCAGCAAGCTCCAACCAATAACCATCATCATAATACGATGCGCATAACCAGAGACAACTTGCTTCACGCTGCAAAATCCTTATGTATTGATTTCGCATCCAAGAAAGATCCAGACGCTCTCATAACGCATTTTTCCACAACGCACCAGTGCGTAGCATATGAACATGGCTTACCCATTCTTGCCCCATTTCTGGGTCGTCACTTCGTCGGGCGTGACGGAGTACGGGATTACTTCAAAACCATAGCCTCGACCTTGAGCTTTGAGAGTATGAAGTTTTCAGAATACATCGTCGATCCAAACGTTCAGAAAGTTTCGGTGAAAGGTCAAGCAAGATTTACCTGGTTGAGCACAGAACAGAGCTGGGACGAGATATTTACATATGTGCTGGACTTTGATGATGATTGCAAGGTTACGGATTATCAAGTTTGGGCAGATACAGGCGCCGCGTACCTCGCTAGCAGAGGTCAGCTGGGCGCGAATTAGGATTGCAGTAAGTGCCTTTGATCCGTCTGATCAGGTGCTGATGATTTTAAGCTTGATTTGACGCATGCGTCCATGGGATCTACCGTGTATATCTATATCAGATGACATGAAAATCTGGCCTACACCGTTTTTTTTGCCTTGTGTCACCCACCATTCTTTGAGAATCAAGATGAGTCGCCAGCGGTCTCCTATCCGGCACCGAGCCTTATCATACCCTTTTCAGTTCCATCACTTGATTTCCATTTTCATATTTTTAAAAAGCATTGTTGCAGAACTGCCAAGAATCCCTTTTAGAGGTCAGCACGCGACGATCCTTCCACGCGTATTTTGCTGCCAGTATCTGTCGCTTTTGCACGCTAGTCGCCCTGCCATATGCAGGGGATCTTTCGGCAGAGCGACGAATGATTTCAATACTTGTTTGACAACCTATCTATGTCTGCTGTTTGTGATCCGAAAAGTTTATCGACAGTAAGCCACAATTTGCAGTCACATTATTTTATCATGGTACACTCAAAGTGATCACTAGGTGCTGATACAGCCACTACAGAAATGCACACGTGTAGCACGCAAGGAAGCATGGATGATCGCAAAAATAACATTCAGGGCAAACACGGTGTATGTTTAAGGTCCCCGAAAGTCTAGGCGGTCCATGACGTTACTAGTGTCACCTCGCAAGGCCAACCTATAACTTCGTAGCTTGCGCTGAGGGGCATCCTTTCCCGCGTGAAGGTACGGTTCCTCTTCAAGAGGAATTTTCCGTTCACCCTGGCGTCCTGACCTTATCGCATCCATTATCAAAGATTGTTCCGCACGCACCGTCACTTCATTGCGGCATTTAAAATCTGCGCTTCCGAGCGAGGCCTTGGCGGGCGCTGTTCTCTTGCTCAATCATATGCAATCTCGGATGCCTCTCGAGCACACGCGGCAAATTTTGCAATTCTCGTATCCAAGTACCTGATACTTCGACATCAATCGTAATCTCAATACGGAGATCCGCGTCTGGCCCATCTTTGGTCTTGGGAACCTCAGAGGCAAAGGAGCAATGCTGCTAGTAATGATGTCGATCGAGTCTTGACATGTCCCCCCTCCGCCAACAGGGGTATAACGTATACTGGCAATATTCCATGCAGAATCGAGCCGCTATCATAGGTTTCGCTCTGATATTAGCACCCTCTTCTTTTCTTCTGTTCTAGCAGGACAGGGTCTCTGCGCATATGCTATCGAAGGTCACACTGACACTGGAATGGGGTTTCGGTGAAAGGTATAAATGCCTACCGATGTCTAATATTTTACTTTATTCTCATCTCCCGCTGCTCACCATGTTGTCTTTCATGCTTTCGGGTCTTGCCATTGTCTTCGCATTCATCGGCAGCTTCTTTTATACTCCTCTTATGGACACGACACTTTCGGCTCATACGACGCCTGCAGCCCCCCGCTTCGTCATTTACAGCGACCAGTGGGTCTCTGGTGAGACTGGTCCTCCAGCCGTTAGTAAAATCAAAGTATGTATTCGCCAAAGATTTATTGGTGTGTATTGATCGTTTCCCTGTTATATGGGAATTAGGGGTATAACGTCTTGTGAGTCTTGGGGATAGACACGAGTGTTTCGTATTCTAACGTTCTTCAGTGCTCTCGCGTTCTGGCTTGTCTCCGGCCCAGCTGATCAAGCTGAGGAGTGGGCATCGCTTGACAATGCCACACGAGCATCTATCAAGAAATCATACCATGCGGCCAATATTTCTCTTATTGTATCTGCTTTCGGGTCCACGGATGCGCCTACTAGTTCGGGATATGATCCTACGACAGTCGCTAACGATCTTGCGGCATTCGTGTTGAAATATAATCTTGACGGTGTCGATGTCGACTACGAAGTGGGTTTCTCTCAACCGTGCATAAGTCCACGTCTGAACGCTGCCTTTGCGAAAGGATTTCAATGCCATGAATGCTCAGAATGGATCAGCGGAAAAATGGCTGACGACTTTCACCAAAGCTCTTCGTGCAAAGCTTCCGAAAGGTTTGTTTACTAGTTCCATTATTGGTGAGGGGGATGTACTGACAGCATGCTGCAGGTCAATACATATTAAGCCACGCACGTGAGTCTGCCTCAAAATCCAGTGATTGGATCAGGCTAATTTCTTGACCTTTATCCAGCTGTTGCTCCGTGGTAATTGGACCAATCATATTTATGCGACTCGCCGCCGTGTTTAATCTTCCTGTTGATAGGTTCTCCTCGACATACTCAAGTGGGGCTTATTTGAAGGTCAACAAGAATGTTGGATCGTTAATTGATTGGGTAAGTGAGAAAATCGCTGTAATATGTTGTGAGCTCATCCGCCACCTTACAGTACAACGTTCAGGCAAGTATTCCTCGATATATGGTAACTTCATGATGCCAACACACCTTTCCCGGTTTCATATAGTTCTATAATCGTGAGCTATGTAGTCCTGTATCTGTGCTCGCCATTGACCAGCTATTCCAGAGGGCAAGACTGAATACACAACGTGTACTGGCCTCCTTACGAAATCGTCTTCGACGTGGTCGAATACTTCGGTCTTCCAGATTGCAGCAGCAGGAGTATCTTTAGACAAGCTGGTGATCGGCAAGCCAGCCACCAAGTCAGATGCGAGCAATGGCTATATGAATACCACCCTACTCGCCCAATGTGTGGAGAAAGCTTACAAGAAAGGATGGGGTACGTCCAATATCCCATGTGTTCACCAGCAGGGCTAACCATAATTTCCAGATGCTGGTGTAATGGTGTGGGAGGTGAGCTAAGTAAACCTGTCTGGTGAATGATGCTAATGTTAACCTGTCGTGTGACGCTAAGTTTCCCGATGCCGCAGCGGCCTGGATTAAAGCCGTGCGCTCGCTTGCATTCCCGGAATAAATAGCGCCTGCGACTACTTACTCTCGCTGTGTTTTATGTCCAAATGAAAGTACGATCTTGAACCTCAGTCTTCAGGAAATATCCTCTGCATTTAGTTCAAAGTAACAGTCCAGGTATGTATTCCATACATGTAAAACACATAGTAGAAGAAAATACAGCCTAAACCAAGAGGTGGGCGAAATACAGACTCGTGACACTGACTGTAGACCAGGCGGCAGAGGGACTCGGAGCTCGGAGGGTGTGATTGTAACGTGAGAATATGCCTTGTTCGCACAAAATACATGGTCACGGTTGAAAATTGAACAGAAATATTCTTCGTGTTATAATCATATTTGCTCTTCCACATACCCCTCTCATTCTGGCCCTTGAAGTGCGCACCACTATGAACATGCAAACGTCAGATTCGTTCCACGTGAATGTGGGCAACGACCGACCGAACATTGCGTCGTCGGTGTGCCGTGGCGTAAAAGGGGGAGGCCCAGGAGGTTCAGCTGCTCTTGTTACATGGGAGCGAGGATGTTCTACGATCGCGAGTCTACTCTTCATCTTCCGGGTATTCTCCCGTTGAATTAGATCACGAGGTTATATCTCAACCTCTTCGACCCGGGCCCGGTTCTGATTAATCGTCTCGGAATCAGCGCAACAGCTCCATTGCTCATGATCATTCTCTTCGTCCTCTAAGCTCTCAAGGTATAGGAAGTCCTCCATAACAAGCAGTTGGTAGTCTTCTCTAACTTGAACACACCGGGCCGGAGCCTACCTCTACACCAACTGCATTAAAGTCTTTGCTTGTTCAAAAATTTGGTCCTTGCACTAGAATCTGGAATCGAGATTATTGCAATGTTACAGTGGTTCTATCGACTTGCAATATTTTCTATCACCGAAATTGATCCGCCCGCCTTCCCACAGCGACGCGATATTCACATACGTGCTAGACTGATGATGATTGGAAGATTACGCTGCACGCATAATCAAACCTGGGCAGATACAGGCGCATACCTTGTCAGCAGAGGTCGACTGGGCATGAGTTAGGATTGCAGTAAGCGCCCTTGATTTGTCTGATTGGGTGCTGATGCAGATGATTCAAAGCTTGACCTGAAATATGCTTCCGTTGGATCTAGCTAAGCCCCGCGCACGCCGCATGTGCAACGGGCCGTGTACATCCGATTGGCCTGAAAACCTAGCCCACACCGTTTTTTGCCTTGTGTCACCTACCACCCTTTGAGAATCGAGATAAGTTGCCAACTAGTCACCTTTCCGGTACCAAGTCTCATCATGCCCTTCTAAGCTCCCTCACTTGATTTCCATTTTCGCATTTCTAAAAGTATTGTCGCAGAACTGCCAAGAATCCCTTTTAGAGGGCAGAGTCACACGCGACGAACTTTTCACGCGTATCTTGCTACCAGTACTTGTCGCTTTTGCACGCTAGTCATCCTACCATATGCGGGGGATCTTTTGGCAGAGCGACGAACGATGTCAATACTTTTGACAATCCATCTATATCTGCTGTTTGTGGCCCAAAAATTGTATCGACAGTAAGCCACAAGTTTGGAGTTTAACCATTTTTATCATGGCACAATGTTCACTAGGCGCCTATATAGCCACTACGGAGGTGCACACGTGGAACACCGAAGGAAGCAAGGATATCGCAAAAACAACATTCAGGGCGTATGTCTAAGGTCCCAAAAAGTCGAGACGGTCCAAGACACTGCTTGTGTCACCTCGCAAGGCCAACCTATAAGTTCATAGATTGCGCTGAAGAACACCCTTTCCCGGGTGAAGGTCCTCTGTTACGATTTCTCTTCAAGAGGTCCCAGGAAGTTGCCGTTCACCCTGGCGTCCTAACCTTATCGCACCCATTGTATTCGTCAAAGATTGTTCCGCACGCAAACTCACTTAGTTGTGGCGTTCCAAATCCGCGCTTCCGTGTGCAATTTTGAATGCCTCTCGACCACATGTGGCAAATTCGATACCCTGCATGTCCGTCTGAAACCGCATGCTCACCACTTTAACGACACCAATCTACTGTAATCTCGATATGGAGATCCCGCGTCTGGTCTTGGGAACCTTGGAAGCAAAGGAGTAATGCTGCTGGTAATGATTTTGAGTCTTACCATGTGCCCCCACCAACAGGGGTATAACTTTATCGCCATATCGTCTGGCAGTGTTCCATGCAGAATCAAGCCGCTATCCTAGGATTCATTCTAACTCTAGCACTTTTATTCTCAGCAGGACGGGGTCTCCGTGCGTATGCTGAAGGTCACACTAACATTGGAATGGGGTTTTGGTGAAAGGTATAAATGTTTACCGACGGCTGATATCCTGCTTCATTCTCACCTCGCGCTGCTCATAATGGTGTCTTTCTCGAGTCTTGTCAACGTCTTTGCAGCCATCAGCAGCTTCTTGTATACTCCTCTTTTGGACACAACACCTTCGGCTCATGCAACGCCTGCAGCCCCTCACTTCGTCATTTACAGCGACAAGTGGATCTCTGGTGAGACCGGTCCTCCAGCCGTCAGTAGTATCACAGTATGTATTCGCCAAAGGTTTACAGGCGCATATTGATTTATTGTCTGTGATTTGGGAATCAGGGGTATAATGTCTTGTGAGCCTTGGGTGACAAACATAAGTGTTTTACATTCTAACCCTCTTCAGTGCCCTCTCGTTCTGGCTTATCTCCGGTCCAGCTGATCAAGCCGAAGAGTGGGCATCGCTTGACAATGCCACACGAGCATCTATCAAGACATCATACAGTAATGCCGGAATTTCTCTTATTGTATCTGCTTTTGGGTCCACGGATGCGCCTACGAGTTCGGGATATGATCCTACGACAGTCGCTAACAATCTTGCGGCATTCGTGTTGGAATATGATCTTGACGGTGTCGATGTCGACTACGAAGTGGGTTTCTCTCGACGCACACGAGTCCATGTCTGAACGCTGGCTTTGCTACAGGACTTTAATGCCATGAATGCCGAGAACGGATCAGCAGAAACCTGGCTGACGACTTTCACCAAAGCTCTTCGTGCAAAGCTTCCGCAAGGTCTGTTAACTAGTTCCATTAAGGATGATGAGAGCGTACTGATCGCATGCTGCAGGTCAATACATTTTAACCCATGCACGTGAGTCTGCCTCAAAATCCAGTGATTGGACCTGGCTGATTTCTCGACCTTTATCCAGCTGTTGCTCCCTGGTAATCGACTCAGTCATATTTATGCGACTCGCCGCCCTGTCTAATCTTCCTGTCGATAGGTTCTCCTCCTCGTACTCAAGTGGAGCTTATTTGACAGTCAACAAGAATGTTGGATCTTTAATTGATTGGGTAAGTGAGAAAATCGCTGCAAAGTGTCGTGTGTGTGTGTGAGCTCATCCGATCCCTCACAGTACAACGTTCAGGCAAGTATTCCTCGATAAAGGGTAATTTCATGATGCCAATACACCTTTCCCGGTTTCATATAGTTCTATAATCGTGAGCTATGTAGTCTTGTATCTGTGCTCGCCATTGACCAGCTATTCCAGAGGGCACGACTGAGTACACCACATGTACTGGCCTCCTTACGACATCATCGTCGACGTGGCCGAAGACTTCAGTATTCCAGATTGCAGCAGCAGGAGTATCTTTAGACAAGTTGGTGATCGGCAAGCCAGCCACCACTTCAGATGCGAGCAATGGCTATATGAACACCACCCTGCTTGCACAATGTGTAGACAACGCTTACCAGCAAGGATGGGGTGCGTCCAATATCCCGCGTGCTCATCGGCAGGGCTAATCATAGTTTCCAGATGCTGGCGTTATGGTGTGGGAGGTGAGCTAAGTAAACCTGTACGGCGAATGTAGCTAACGAGCCGTGTGACCCTCAGTTTCCCGATGCCGCAGCGGCCTGGATTAAAGCCGTGCGCTCGCTTGCATTCCCAGAATAAACAGCGCCTGTGACTACTTACTCTCGCTGTAATTTATGTCCAAATGGAAAAATCATATTGAACTCTGTCTTTAGTAGGAATTATCATGTTTGTGAGTAGTTCAAATTAAAAGTCTAGGTTGTATTTCTGATGAGGGATTGTAATTCTGCGACTTGCGGTATTTCATCCACGGTAGCTGAAAAACAACTAAGGCCGCTATCGAGTGATGCAGTTGCTCATAATTGAGTACAATGAACATTCTTATTACTGGTAACCACGAAGTCACAGTAGAGCTGCTACGAGACGCCAAGCTACCATCTCCTGGTTCTTTCTCGTACAAACAATAAAAATCAATCATGTCGAGGCTTCTTCCCTTGATGTTTTGACGGAGTCGATGTCTCATCTCCCGGTCTGGGCCTCTTCTGCTTCAGGAGGTTGGGGAGCGGACAAAGTTTTATAACCCCAGCATGCGCACGGTCTTTCGCACGGTCTTGCGCACCACGGAGATATTTTGCAGCTTTTACATGCATATCTTCCCGAAGAGCGTCGCTAAGCACTACCGAGGGATACCCTGCCTCCGCCGTTCGATAGCCATCGTGGAGAGCTTTTGCGAAATGAGTAATATCAGAGAAAACATCAAGGCACGTCTTTGAAAGGACAGCGTTGCAGCTCTTGTGGAGTGTTGGAATGTGGGCGAAGAAGTTTTGGCGTGATGTGTGGCCGACCGCACCAGGGAAGGCCAACTGGAATTGTTGCCACTGAGTATCAAAGCGATGGCCGGCGTTCGCTGTTGTTGTGTCCGTGTGATAGAAGAAGATCCAGGTAAAAGCCCACCATACAGATTCGATGTCGTGCAGGAAATTCATGCGAAATGGAGGGGTGATCAGGGAGCTACCAAGCGAAGGGGTGTCGATAGTTTGGAATAAATAATTCTGGTGTTCTACTTCCACCGCCATGAAATGCATTGTTCCCTGTCGACGGGTTAACAGCGAAAGAGATAATCTTCGAAAAATCTTACCGTTCGAACATCACCATGAGTAGTCTTTGAATCTATCTTTTTCGCGTACTCGAAGTCACCCAATTTCCCGATACCCTCGACCCAAAATGTGTTCCCGACGCTGAAATCGCGATGAACCCAGCCTGCTTTGTGCAAATAATACAAGGCTAAGATTGAATGAGCAACTGAGGAAAGGAGAGTGACAGTTGTTTGCTCACCCTTAAGTGCGTTGGACAAGCAAGTCAGAATGTCGACTAAAGAGGTGAGTTCCTTGATAGTGACTCCGACATCATGGAAGACAGTGCGAGTATGGACTCTGCATGGGATGTCAATGTCTTTTCGCGCAATAATGCCCAATCGTGTGGGAAGAACGGCAGACAGCCGACCAGAGTCAGGTATATTGCCTGTGCTAGATGAATGTGGTTTCGTGGAGAGGACGGGACTGAGATCGATGGACACCCAGGTATGATTATACTCTTCTACAACCTTCGGGTCCAGCGTCTCGTCTTGGGTATCGTCGATTTCGACATCCTTACAGAGCCGGACTCCAACGAAGTGCCTCTTGGCATCTTCCAACTCATCCGGTTGCAGCGCATCCGCACAGGAAACCATGATGTTTTCTAGGATCTCGCCCTCTGATTGACGTCCAGCTTCTCTCCATGAATCTTTGATGGCAACCTTCTTTCCCTCGGCGTCTGTGGCTTCGTACACGCGAGTTCCACGCCCAACCATAGAGTCTGCGCCGTAAGTTGCAAGTTCACATGTCGTGGTGAACACTTCGTCCCCGACAGTGAACTTGTATTGGAAATCCTTCCCATCGCGGATCCGCTCGACAGTGGGGTCCCATCCGAGCATTTTCATAGTAGACGCAGACGCAGATCCAAGAGCGTAAAAGAGCGAGATAACACCATCGATGTTCTAGATGTACCATGCCTGTTAGCACCCCGACACACAGCGCGATACGTTTGCGTACCTCTAAGAAGTTGATAGGTTCTGTAACCGCAAGGAGCGCGCGATTGCTGAGCCACAGTCTCAATTGCGTGTCCTCGATTGTGATACCGAACGCAAACCGACGAAGAGGATCTTCGCGCATGATACTGTGAAGGCTCCAGATTATCTTCTGTTTGTCCTAGAGCAGGCTTTGTGAGCGGACGCCGACAAGATCTATAACAACTTACATCTCGGAGAGAATCGATATTCTGTGCCTTCTTGAACTCGAATGGCACAGCAATATCGAACCAATGTATCTTGGGCACGGTTTTTTTGTTAACTACAAGGTATCCATCAGGCCTGGAAGTATTGTTGCGCTCCGAGAGGGGTGTTCCGTTTGGGTTCGCTAGGAAGGACACTCCGCATTTCGGGACTTGTACCATAATTTCAGCGATGATGCTACCGAGGGGCTTAAACGCATTCTCTTCGGACTCTTTCGATGAGGCAGGTGGGGTAAGGTCCGTCCATCGCAAGCCCCTCTCGTCGTCGGTGAGAATCTCGCTCTCTGTCAACTTGTTGCGTATTTCCTGCAGATCCTGCGGAGAGGGCATGGCACCAACGTATTTCACTAGGCAATCGAATGGAACCTGCAGATACCTTCCCAAATCAGCGAGAACGGCATTGCGGCCTAGTTTTAGATCCCCCGTGCGATAATCAGCGTGTGAGGTATGACGAACGACTGGAGCTGTATCTGGCGGTGGCATTGGGGAATTCTGTGATGGTGGTGTATGAGGGGTGAACATCATAATTCGATGAGGCAAGTAAGGACAATGTGGCTTTGGCAAAATGAAACCGTAATTGTTCCAGAGCCTATTTGTACCTATTTGTTCAGGCTGACGTACGGTTGGATGCACCCGGGGTTAGCCTACAATAGTTGTAAACAGTATAATTTCAGACTGAAACAGATTTTTAAAAGGACCAGTGGGCCTCCGTATTATTGAATCTGAAGTGCGACGTTTGCTGTGGCACTCAAGCTCGTTTACCACGGATGTAAGCCCCGGAGGAGCCTGTCCCATCCATCTCACCAAACCTTTGAACTATGTAGAGTTGATCCCCATGCTCAGATTGGCTTAATGCTACATGTGATTACCTACCCTCCCGCTGTACTTTGTGTCCACATGGAAGTACGACTTTGAATACCTCGGTCTTTAGGAAGGATCCTGTGTGTAAGTAGTTGTCTAGCAAACGTACTCCAGATGTGTAGAACACCATAAGTACACAGGCGCCACGCGTGAGAATGTTCTGTATTCGGAAAGCTGAAGAGGCAGCGGGGCCGTGGGGCACCGTGGGGAAAGAAATTCTGCATGTAAATGTTATGATCATGCTCTTCTGGCACTCCCCCTCTCGTTCTGGCTCTAGTACGCACCACTATGCACATCCAAATGTCAGACTCGTACCACGTGAATGTGGGTTCCGACTGACCGAAAATCTTAATGGGTGGTCGGTACGCCATTTGAATGCCTCAAAAGGGGGTTCAACGGTTGTTGCATTGCAGCCCGAGCGAGAACTTGCATGTTCCTTGACTTTACTTTTAACGTCTTGCCTTAGATCGAGTCCACTCTTCATTTTTTAGCCATTCTCCGGTTGAATTGGACCATGAGGTTCTGTTTCAACCTCTTCGAGTTCCGGTTCCGACTCGTCCTCACATCAGCTGCATTGCTCATGATTCTCCTCATTCTCGAGGCTCGCAAGGTATTGGAAGTCGTCCACAACAGGTATGTGGTAATCTTATCGGATACATCAGACCAGAGTTTTACCTTTGCAAAAATTTGATCTCTGCACTAGAATCTTGAATCGAGAGATCCTTGTTTCAGTGGCTGACTTTCCCACCATGACAAGATATCTACATACGTTCTAGACTGACGATGATCGGAAGGTCATGCATTGTCAAATTTGGTCAGATACAGGCGCCGCATAACTTGCTAGCAAAAGCCAACTGAGCATGGATTGTAGTAAGTGTCTTTTGATTTGTCTGATCAGGTGCTATGGTTTCAAAGCTCCAACAAGTTCATATGTGGCGCATGCGTCCACGGGGTCTAGCTAAGCGCCTGTGCATGCGCAACGGACTGTGTATCCGATTGGCTTGAAACATCTAGCCTACACCTTTTTTTGACTTGTGTCACCACCACTTTTCAGAATAAATATACAGTTCCCCCTAGTACTATCCGGTGCCAAGTCGTATCATGCCCTTTCAAGGTCTCTCGCTTTGTTTCCTTTTTCACATTTCTAAAATCTGGTTTTGTTTCAGAACTGCCAAGAATCCGTTTTAGAGAGCAGAGTCATGCGATCCCGGGCCTTCGACGTGTGTTTTGTCACTGGCTTTTGACGCTTTTGCACGACAGTCATCCTGCCATATGCTGGGATCTCGCGGCAGAGCAACGAATGATGTCAATACTTTTTGAAAGCCCATGCGACCGTGTATGCTATCCAATCTTGGTTCACAGTAAGCCACAAATTTGGAGATATATCATTGTTATCATGAGACTGTAATATACATCCACCACAGATGTCCACGTGGAACACCGAAGTGTCATTCTGAAGCGCAGATGATCGCATTCTGGGCAAACCTGGTGTATGTGCAAGGTCCCAAAAAGTAGAGGCAGTCTATGATGTTGCGCGTGTCATCCCGCAACACCAACCTATAACTTCATAGCATGCGCTGAAGGGCACCCTTTCCCGCGTGAAGGTCCCTTGTTACGATCCCTCTTCAGGAGGTCCCAGGAGGTCCCGCCGTTCACCCCGGTGTCCTAACATTATCGCACCTATTGCATTCGCCATTGATTGCTTCCGCATGCAAACTCGCTCAATTTTGGCATTCTAAATCAGTGCTCCCGAGGGATGGCCTCCGCAACTGTTATTTTTCTTGCTCGATCATATGCAAATACCTCTCGAGCGCATGCACGTACCTGATACCCTCACGCGTCTGTCTGATTACGCATGCTCACCACTCTAACGACTTCCAACATAGACCGACCGTATTCTCAATATGGAATTCCCGCGTCTGACCCAACTTGGGAATCTCGGAGACAAAGAAGTGATGCGTAATGATTTCGAGTCTTGTCATGTGTCCCCTCCCGCCAACGGGGGTCTAACTTTATCGCCAAATCATCTGGCGGTATTCCATGCATCATCGAGTCCATACCTTGGTTTTCGTTCTGATACTGACACCCACTTCTTCTATTAGTAGGACCGGGTCTCTTGGTGCATGTGCCATTGAAGGTCACATTGTGATACGCTAACCCTGGAATGAGGCCTTGATGAAAGGTATAAATGCCAACCGATGGCTAACATTTACTTCATTCTCATCTCCCGCTGCTCATCATGGTGTCTTTCATGCTCTCGAGTCTTGTCAGCGTCTTCGCAGCCATCGGCGGCGTGTTGTCTATGCCTCTTATAGACACGACACTTTCTGCTCGTGCAACACCTGCAGCCCCCCACTTCGTCATTTACAGCGACAAGTGGGTCTCCGGTGAGACTGGTCCTCCTCCCATCAGCAATATCACAGTAAGTATTTGCCAATGATTCATTAGCACGTACTGATTGTTTCTCTGTTCTTTGGGAATCAGGGGTATAATGTCTTGTGAGTCTCGGGGATAAACACGAGCGTTTCGTAGTCTAACTTTCTTCAGTGCTCTCTCGTTCTGGCTTATCTCCGGCCCAGCTGATCAAGCTGAAGAGTGGGCATTGCTTGACAATGCCACACGAGCATCTATCAAGACATCTTACAATGATGCCGGAATTTCTCTTATTGTGTCTGCTTTTGGGTCCTCGGATGCGCCTACGAGTGGGGGATATGATCCTACGACAGTCGCCAATGATCTTGCGGCATTCGTGTTGGAATATGATCTTGACGGTGTTGATATCGACTACGAAGTGGGTTTCTCTCAACGTGCATCATTTCACGTCTGAACGCTCTTTGCGACAGGATTTCAACGCCATGAATGCCATGAATGGATCGGCAGAAACCTGGCTGACGACTTTCACCCAAACTCTTCGTGTTCAGCTTCCGCTAGGTGTGTTGACTAGTTCCATTGTGAGTGATGAGAACGAACTGATCGCATGCTGTAGGTCAATACATTTTAACCCACGCACGTGAGTCCGCCTCAAAATCCAGTGATTGGAATTGGCTAATTTCTCGACCTTTATCTAGCTGTTGCTCCCTGGTAATTGACTCAATCATATTTATGCGACTCGACGCCCTGTTAACCCCCGTGTTTATAGGTTCGCCGCGAATTACACTAGTGGAGCTTATCTGACGGTCAATAAGAATGTTGGATCGTTAATTGACTGGGTGCGTTAGAAAATCATGTAAATTGTCGTGAGCTAATTTGCCCTCTTACAGTACAACATTCAGGCAAGAAATTTTTTTGACAAAGGGTGATTTCATGATACCAATATAATTTTCCCGGTTTAAACAGTTCTACAATCGTGAGCCATCCATTCTTGTCTCTTTGCTTGCCATTGACCAGCTATTCCAGAGGGTACGACGGAGTACACAACGTGTTCTGGCCTCCTTACGACATCGTCGTCGTTGTGGCCGAACACTGCACTCTTCCAGATTGCAGCAGCAGGAGTATCTTTGGACAAGCTGGTGATCGGCAAGCCAGCCACCACTATAGATGCGACCAATGGCTATATGAACACCACCCTACTCGCACAGTGTGTGGACACCGCCTATCAACAAGGATGGGGTGAGTCCAATATTCTACGTGCTTGTCAGCAAGGACTGACGATAATTTGCAGATGCTGGTGTAATGGTGTGGGAGGTGAGCTAAGTAAACCTGTTTGGTGAATGTTGCTAATCTGTCGTGTGACACTTAGTTTCCCGACGCCGCAGCGGCCTGGATTCAAGCCGTACGCGCGTTTGCATTCCCAGAATAAACAGCGCCTGTGACTACTTACTCTCGCTGTAATTTATGTCCAAATGGAAAACCCATATTGAACTCGGTCTTTAGTAGGAATTATCATGTGTGTGAGTAGTTCAAATTAAAAGTCTAGGTTGTATTTCAGATGTGTGGAACACCTACTAGGGGAAAAAAAGTTCAAACTTCGAGTACGAGTCAGTAACAAGTATGTGGGATGTAAGCGTCAAACAAGTCCAACTTTTAGTCCACTTCAGAGTCCGATTTAGTGTAAAAGTCACCAAACCCAACCCTACGGCTCAGAACAGCCGCCGCATCCGCCGCACTTTGGGCCGTACTTTTTGGCGCCGTACGGTTGGTTTCCGGGATGTTCTCGATTTAGTGAACCGGCAACTTGGGCTTACATAAAGAGTGTCATAGAAAATGAAGGGAATGTCAAAAGGGAAGAGGGAAGAGGGAGAACATTTCTGGATCATTGCGCGGTCGTAGTTGTGCCGGAATCAAGGTAAAACGTCTGGAAGCCAGTTAGTGACTCAGTGAGTTCAGGCAGAAAGTTGAACAGCTTTGACAACTAACAATAGGTGAGACTTGGTAATCGGGATCGTCTTGAGCGGCATTATAGGCGCCGATATCACCGACAAAGAATATAGTGTTGTCATAAATCTTATAAGCGATAGTCGTCTCTGCCTTCTGGCCGTCGAGATTCACGTAGTGAACTGAGACATGTGTCAATGATAAGCAGACGACGAAAGAATCAAGACAGCACACCCTTCAGTTCAAGAGTTTTTGGATCGAATGTCCAAATAGCCGACTCGTCCGCATTATTCTGGCCCACAGGGACGGGTGGGGAATGCACAGGTGCTATGAATGATGTGTTATTAGTATTTGATCTGCGATAGTCGTGCAGCCTTACTTCTAATGACGTTGCCAAACCCGACGGCTCTGTCGATGGAAAAATATCAACGTTTATCCGGATTCTTTTGTAAAAACACCGACGTTGAGGAGCCAGGGGCGAGAGTATCGTTGCTCGTTGACCCGATATAAGAAGGTCCAGGAAATGCGGCGTTCTACCAAGTATTTGTGAATTGTAGAAAACAAAAAAAAGTGGGGGATCGTACGATGGCCTGTATGTCGATAAGCCCTTTTTCAGACCGAGGTTTGGTGAACGACACATGCAGGTCCTCGCTCGAGTCACCGACGAAGTTTACGCCATTTCTGAGCTCAGCAGATTTTTCAATAGGAGGAGTACTGATGGCGACGGGAATTCTTACATTCCTGAGGCCCAGTTATACAAGTACCCTAACTGTCCGCCATCATAGCTCTTGACAAGGATCCGACCAGTGTATCTGAAAGGCTTGAAAAAAACTTGATTGAATTTTTCAAGCAGACTCACATCTTGGGGGAAGCAGGCGACGGGGATGGCTTCGCTCCTGCGCCGATATATCAGTTCGTGCAAGTACTCGAAACATATGTTTAGAGGTACCAGCTGCTCTTGGCGTCCATGCATAACCTGGCTGAGCACGACCAAACTTGGGAGGCGAAATTGGCAAGCCACGAGCTAGTCGCTGCGCATTCGTCAATGCTGCAACGGCACTCGAGACGGAGAGAACCAGTGCGATGACACAGCTCAGCAGCACAAAAGCCCGCATGACGGTAGGTCACTGAAACGGTGGCGGCGTTTCTTGAATGAACCTTTAATATATGATCGAGTTTTAACTTTCCATGCGTCTGATTCACCTTGGCAGTCAAAAAAATGACGGACGGACCTCAGGTACGAAGTGATCGGTCGATTGACAAGTCGGCTCCCTCCATGTTCCAAGCCAGGCCACTGAACACTCACACACGGCAAGGCCAGACCGATGGGCGGCTGTGTTCGAAGCGTCCTTGGATGTCCTCATGCCAACTCGGAACCGGTCACGCCTGCGGGTGCTTCAGGCCGTCGACCGTTTGCCACAGGTACACCCGTCAGTACTATAAGCCTGTGGCATATATATCATGCGAATAATTGATCTGTGCGTCAAGTAGTGAATTTACATTTGATCACTCAGTGTAAGCTGTAGTCTCGAACCAGCCAATGTCATCTCACAAATTGCTGAACTAGCCTCCAGCAACTTGGGATGAATCAGGCTGGTTCGAAAAAAGTCTTCCCTGGCCAGACCTTTAGGAGGATGTTACTAATAAGTAGTTCGATTTGCGGCTGCCAGTGGGCGATCCTTGACACAGTGGCACCAACCCTAGTAGCGGTATGATCGGCGGCATTCAAACAGGGCAAAACATTGTTACAAATACACCAATATACAGTATTTGCTAGTGAACAACAAACGATGGGGTTGAAGTAAAGTTGCTATTGAATTCAAGGTTGTTGGTGATTAAATTTCGCACCCAGGTCATATATAAGTGCTTAAATAGAGTATAGATATATGTCTTAATGAGCAGTATGGTAGTGATCCGAAACGCCAAGTAAGTAAAAGCACTAAGAATTTCAGTGGTACAGAGTCCGTGGTATCTGATGCTATAAGATTCAAGTTGGTGCAGGCGAGAGTGACAGTAGATGAGAAATAACGTTCACTGAACAGTGCATCCTGATGACTTCTCGGCTCCCCATTTCCTTTGACGGTCTGGTTCGGCGGGCATTGTGCCCGGAATGTGGCGTGATGAAGTGTCCATATGATCATTGACAGCAGTCATAGCATGGGCATAGAAAGGTATCTTGTCAGGAACTGGCGGACCAACTTGTGAAATGGTATCGGTATCGGGCTCAACTATCGACAGGAACGATTTACGGGGTTCTTGACGGCTTGACTGGCTGTCAGCTGTCCTCATGCTACCAGCATTGGGCACTGTACTATTACTTGACAAGGAATGAGGTCGTTCTTTGGAGATCATATTCGACGGGAGCTTAGACAGTTTTCGTTTAGAAACGACATCATCGTGAGACAGAGGCTGAGGAACCGGTGACGGCGACGCGGAAGGGGGATGCCTATTCTCTGTCGCCAAGGAAGAACGAGAACGTTTGAAAGGGTTCATAAACTTGTAGGCGTTGGGAGGAGTAGGTGAGGGCGATTGTGATGAAGGCGTAACATCCAAACTTGGTCGTGGAGAAGGCGTAACGAAGGAGACTTCAGAGGGAATAGTCGCTGATAAACGAGGAGGATGCAGGCCATTCAATCCATCGAGTGAGATACCAGCGGAGGTCCCTTGTTCGGCGTATTGTGCGTAAAGCAACAGTTGAGAGCGGAGGTCACATGTGGGAGGAGCTTCAGGAGCACATTTTGAGTGAGTGATGAGATTACACTTGTCGCAAATGACGGCACTCCATTTGACACTTCCCATACAGACTCTGCAGACCATGGCTACAAACATGATCAGCGAAGGTAATGGACCACAAATTCGGGCTACCCACGTTTCCCAAAGGTGGTCTTGATAAAGGAGTGATCCCTAGGGGTGAATGGAGTATCCTCCGAAAGGGAAATTGGCGAAGTCGGTCCACTGGATAATCTGCGCCTTGGAGATTTTGATGGCTCCTCTTGAACTGAGGCCACCGAGATGGGCGAATCGATTCTCTTTGCATCCATAGACGCAAGGTATGCAATGTCAGTCTTTTGGAGATCAGTGCTAACACGCCTGAGAAAAGGTATGCTATCCTGGGGACGAAGCTCCTAAATGAAATCGATTAGCAACACCTTGCATGTTATCCGGAAACGCACGAACCTTGAGAACATCCCAATTTTTCTTCAACCAGGGGTGTTCGCACAATTGCTCGGCGTCAGGTCGCATCAAGGGTTCCTTCTGGAAGCATTGGTGAAGGAAGTCCTTCAACGGTTCCGAGCATTCTTCAGGGATTGGCATCTCTTCCTCAACAATGCGGAACATCACTGCGTCTCCATCAGATATGCACCCAGAGTGATGGTCACACTCATACCTGTCATGGTATTGGTGATATCCCCAAATGGCGGACGCCCAGTAAGAAGTTCGACAACAGTACATCCCAACGACCAAATGTCAGACTTCGTTGAAGCCCCTTTGAGCTCGATGACCTCTGGGGCCATCCAGTTCGGTGTGCCAGCAACGTCCTTCTCTCGTTCTATAGCCTTCAGGTTCAGGGAAACGCCGAAATCCGAAAGCTTGATATTCCCCGTCTTTGTAGTGAGAATATTGGCGGCTTTCAAATCGCAGTGGACAACATCGCAACAATGCAAGTAATGCAAGCCCTCAAGAATCTTGACAACGTAGCTTGCCACAAGATGCTCGTTCAACTTGCCGAAGGCTTTCAGCATCTGGCCCAATGAGCCGCTTTCAGCATACCTACATCAAACTGATCACGGAGACGTCCAACAAGAAATTAGGACTGTACTCACTCCAGAACGATATTGAGATATTGGTCATCTCGAGCCATCCCTTCATACTTGACAATGCTTGGATGTGAAAGCCTTTTCATCAAGTCCACCTCCCTCATAAGCTGTGCAACTTCGTCTTCTTTCAGGCCTTCTAATCGGATTCGTTTGACTGCTACCATTTGCCCGGTTGTCAAATTCAGAGCCCGATACACTGTGCCGAACTGTCCGCGGCCGATGCAATTCCCAAGTTGCTTATAAAAATAAAGTCAAAAACTGCACATTAGCTTGTGGGAGAACTCACAAAGTGAGTCGCCTGTTTCCCTTCTTCCTTGACTATTACAGTTTGCCGTACAGCGCTTCCGTCCCCGGAGTCCCTTGACATCAAGTCACTCGCACTTACATTCGCAGAAGCCACCCCCAGATTGACCATGCTTTCGTATCGAGACCTCCGCGGTCTGCCCAACTCCTCATGTGAAGTCGGCCGACTGCATCTTCGAGCTCGGTGATCTTCAACGTCACTCTGGAATCGACCACGCAAACGGGGAGCATCGGGGTTATTTGTGACACCGCCCCTGGCAGTAGAATCGGGAGATGGTGTGGCACGAGCAGCATGTTCCCCTGACACGGCACGCGGGAAGGGGACAATAGGAGGATCGTCATCTTTTGGAGTCCCAGGATCGTCGATGCTATTCCGAGGATAATAGACCCCATTTCTGCGAGCACCATTCCGTGTACTCTGACGGCGCAGAATAACTTTGGACCCTGGTGAATTCTCTGAGCTGGCATCCAAACGGAGCACTGAAGTCTTCGGCATCAGGACATCCGCGCTATGGCTTGAGCGATGAGGTGGCCTTCGGACTGTGGATTCCGTACTATCATTGGGTCGTGATACCCCAACAATGGAAGGTTTTCTGGCCGGAGAAACTGACAGAGAACTGGAACTAAGAGGCGTATCTACATGGTTTGACGATGTTGCAATCGGGATTGGTCGAGAAGGGCTTGGAGCTTGTGTCTTGAAAGCGTCAAGAAAATCATCGGGCCATTTGCCTTTGCCGAGCCGCACACGAACCTGCGCTTCTGTTTCTCGCTCCCGCGAGGGTTCTCTAGGCTGCAAATTCTCCTTCCTGTGGTTATTGGAACTCGACCCACAGGCACTGTTCTCCTCCTCCTCTGCGAGGCTAACCAAATCAGGTACACCTGGCTCGCTCGGGTGTCGCTCTCTCAACCGAGGTGTAGGTTCTCCACCACCCCGTCTCCTACTCATTTCTTCTGCCATGGAGGCTGCCACCGAGCTTGCCTCCGTTCGCGTGAATGAGGGCGCTTCAGAGCAAGAGGTCGCCTCAGTTGTGAAAGTCCTGATAGTGCCAAACTTATTTTGGTTGCTGCTGCTTGCCCGTCTAATGTCAAAGATACTGGAGAAGGCAGTGTTATCAGTGAGATTGCTGGATGTTCTTGACTGTCGTTGGGGATAGTCGGCATCATAGCCCGCCGTCGACGGACTGGGCACCTGCGAGGTCGAAACTTGAGGGAAGGGAATGTCAAGTGGCTGGAGGCTGGAGAGGGGGCTGATGCTACTGTCATCTGGAAGTCCACTTCGAGAGTGCGCACGAAAGGGAGATCTAGGGGTCGGAGATGGACCCGTAATGGGGGGAACCTCGTCGATTTCATGATCGCTATTACTGGGTGGTGTGCTTCCATCTCTGACGGGGACTCTCTTAGCTGTCCCAGCAGATGTTCCCGACTCTGGACTATCAGGCCGCAATGGGGGAAGCAAACGTTCATGTGGACTCCGCATTCCGCGAATCGGACCGGAAGGAGAAGTTGGAGAGACCGATCGCGGCAGCAGATTCGGTGTGGAAGAAGTGGCGCGAGAAATCGCCGGAGAGTAAGGACCGTTGCTTGAGGCTATGATGGCACCTTTCCTGCCTTGACCGGTAATGACCTTGGCACGACCGACGCTAGGGTCTTCAAAAAGTTTAATCAACGAAATGATGGTACGTGCCACACGGCAAAGGGTTTCTGGAGTTGCCTGAATGAGATCATCACGATAGAAGATGTCGTCGGAAGGAACACCGTGTTGCGAGCACGCTGCAATGAACCTGGTGATGTTGCTTGTGTGCTTGAAACCATCTTCACGGTGGTCGATGCGAGTTATGGTCCCAGAACAATGCTTGTTCATCAACCTGACAAGATGCAACATTAAATAGCACGCCAGTCGGAATAGCTGTGAAGACTTACTGACAAAGAACAACACCATCACGAAGGGCCTCGCAAAAGAGCTTTCTCTCTCTTTCCTCTCCAGCAGAGCTGAGTGCGATAGAACCAACACCGCCCACGGCAACATGGCTAGAACTGGCGCTGGCACCGCCACTCTTTCCCCAAACGCGTTCAAGCCTGATTAAGGGCTGCAAGCGCACCTCTACTTCCGCCCACTCCTTCTGCGCATCACTGCGTGCAAGATGCGGTGGTGCTTTCCGTAATTCTTTGCACAGAAGCGACGTTGCAGCACGGATAACTTCACGCTGCTCTGGAGTGGAAGGAGAGATAAGGGAAGTAGTTGAGAGATTAAAGTGTCGATTCTGGGCGTATGCGGCCGTGCGCTGAGAAGGTGATGTAGCACGTGGACGCACGGTTGACTGAGGCGAACATGCTCGAGGCACAGGGGAGGCCGTGGGTCGCCGATGCACGTCAATGGAGCCTCTCCGAGAGGATTCGCCAGACGCCTTTCGCGGCACTTCTGCAGATGGTCTTCGGGAAGTGTCAAAAGAGGGCCTTTGTGGGGTATCAATAGAACCTCTCCGTGACACATCTACTGAGGGTCTCCTTGATGCATCCACAGAAGGCCTACGGGCTGGAGTTGATGACGGTAGTGGACTGGAGGAGTTCAAGGGAAGATGAGATGCAGATGCAGAGGTAAGCCCCTGATACGATGCGGGAGTCATGACTTGCTTCAGAGGCGTCCTTGCGTGTGCAGGACTCACAGCACGACTTGGAGTGGGAGAGGAAGGTGGACTGCTGCTAATAGGCAGGTGAGTTGCACTCGAAGCCATGGGCGTTCTGGACAGGTCGCCCAACTGCCCTCGGGAGCCAGACAGGGGTGTCGGGGTATTCGGCGGACTTGGCAAATCATGGCTTCGCCTAGGTGTGTCAATTGACGAACGTCCCCTTGGGGTAGAGAATATTGGAGATGGACGGAGTTTACTTGACCGAGGGGAGGCTGCACTAGGGTGGTCAGGCGTTGCAGCGCCACTGCGGTGGTCATGGCGCGATGCTAATGGCTGAGGACTGCTAATGTCCTTGGACTTAATGGGCTGAACACTAGCGCGCCGCGTGCGATCGCGCGCAGGTGTGATAGGGCCACTTGTTGGTGGTGCCATTGCTGCAGGCTGCGACGGACCCGACGGCAAATTTTGGGATGAGAGATGGAGAGCAGGCGAAGACATAGATGCCTGCCGCAGGGACGGGGTAGAAAAACTCGTGAATCCAGCCTGGCGTGATTTGGTGACTACATCCGCGTTATTGCCAGCAGGCGCTCCAATTGCATTGGTGTGACTTGCGTCAAGGGGGATCGATGTCGATGTCGACACCCGTGCAGCTCTGCGCAGCCCTACCCTTGATTCCAGTCGTTTCAGCATGCCAGACATAATCTTATCCTTCTCCTGCCCTTTCACAGAAACGTGATCTTCAGGCGCTTTCTCCTTGCCTTTACCCTTCGCGGAGACAGTTGCAAAGTCATCAATGGGTGGCAGTCCTTTCGCTCTGGAGCGTGTTGCGGTCTTCAAACTTTGTTCTAATGATGATCGGAGTCGCTTGAAAGTCATTGGTGTGGTCTCAGGCATCTCTTGAGCAGAGATGTATGTCGACGACGATGAGGGCTCTGGAGTACGAGGCAAGGCCTTCTGCGGCGGGTCGCGCCTGGTGTTACCAAAGTGGAGAGAGACCATATGGAAGGGGTTGGGAATATGTGACTTTGGACCGCTCGAGAGGGCGATTGCTGCCATGTGTGAGCCGCATGTAATGCCGAGATCTCGACAGAACTATATGACTAACGATGTACGACCGCGTACACTTCGCTTCAAGGCGGGGCGAGTGCAACGTGCACGATAGTAGCTAAGTGACCCTGCGAATAGAGATTCCGAAGTCAGTACAGTGTGGACACTTAGTAAAGTTACGAAAGAGATGAATTCATATCCTAGTACTCCACTTCGCAAAGCGGCAAGGAGCCACGAGCAAGGGAAAGATCAATTCGGAAGGCACACCCACCAAGAACTTGATCTGACACTGCAAATCCTGTCAGTTTGTGGCCGGAGCACAGCAAGGACAGTACTGTGGCTTGTCACCACAAGCCTGATAGGCAAAAAAGGTGGCGACTGAAGAGAAGGATGCAGTAATTACCAGGGATTTGAAAGAGCAATATTCCCCCCGAGATTCAGACAGGACCTGTAGCCAGTAATAGATTGAGATCTATCCGGGAGAAGCAACGCGTGCGCCCCGGGAACAGGAACGTCCAATGATAAGCAGTCGTGAAATGAAATGATGCGCGGGTCGACAAGGACGTCGACGTCGGGTGCAAGAGACATGACCTAAAGACTATCGTGACTAGTTCGCATAGCCTAGTTACAGTGACCAACTCCAACAACTAGTGCTATGCACTCAGGCTGGCAGCCGCTGCTGTAGTGAATCCGTAAATTTACTATCCAAGTTAAAATTGGCAGCTTGTGACAGCAAAAGCAAACATGTACACAGTGCTAGTAGTCCTTTAGGTCGTAATGCTATTCGTCCGTGCGACCTTCATATGACATTCGTCTCGAAACGTGATACCCACCGGAAGGTTATTCGGGTCATTAACCAGAAGCCGATGTGCCCTGTCTCGCTTATGAATGATGTGCGGATGACGCTCTTCTTACCTTTAAGAAGGCAATCAGTGGGCATCAGATAGGATCAGATATGCCTCAGTTCTTTAGGTACCACACCAGCTGACCTGTGCTAGCTAACAGCTGACTCGCCACCCCAAAGGGGATTACAACAAATGAAGATCGCCACATCAGTCAAACAGCCAGATGCCATCACTGAAGCGGGTGCCACGGCTTATTCTCCTGCCCAATGATGATCCTGCCCGGTATCGGAGCAGTGACCGCTACAATTGGACTCGGCTCATCCCAAGATAGTGATGCGGAGAAACCATATGGTTTAGATTAGGCTGGTGCTTCGCGAAGTTCACGTGTATTAACGGAGCATCCACCAATGCTTCTTAGACCCACGTAGGACAGGGACAAAAACGCACTGAATTCAATAAGAGACTGCCATTCTGGAGAGGCCCATCAATGAAGCTTGAGAAAGGAACTTGCCGAGGGGCGCACATACTATTAGCATATCAATTAGGAGTAAACCCATGAAGATACTGAACGTGTGAGCGCGAGGTTCCCTCAGTCGCCGTCGACTCCCCGATGGCGAGAAAGCATGAGGAATCCATGAGAATACTTGTGATTGCAGGGCCTTCTATAACGTGATGATGTCAACAGTCACACGAGGGAGGCATGATACGGCGCGCCCCTTACGCGTAGTTCGCACCCAAACTTGGATGTACTGTTCTAAGTTGCCATGGAACATTTACATGAACCAGCCAATGTTCAATCAACGGTTCAGTGTCCTGGTCATCCAGAGCTCGACGCACCAGTTTTTAAAAAGTTTCTGCGAAGTTTGGAAGGAGTGACGATTCTTTTGCCACAACGTCGGAATGTCGGAGTTTCAAAGTCGTTCTGTCCTAAACCTTACCAACGGGGACACCGATGCCAACGATGTCGACCCGCTCAAGAACAAAATCAGTGTTGGCTGCAAATAATGGCAAGTCACAGTCGAGCAAGGATAATCAACCAAAATCTATCAGGACACGCGCGAGATCCCTGAAGAGCGAGGACCATATGAGCGAGATGGAAAAGGAGACAAAGATTGGTCGTGGGAAGGCGAAGACGCCTATCAAGGCAGCCCAGGACGCCCAGGACAGACAGCCGAAGGATAAATGTACTTTTTGTATCTGCCACCAACCAGACGATGGCACGCCCATGGTGTCTTGCTCTGTCTGTGACGAGTGGTGCGTATATGCGGTCAGATTTCATAACATGACTTTACTAACCGGTATGCGTACGCGTAGGTATCATTTTCGCTGTGTGAGGCTTGACGAAGTGGAGGCTTCTGAACTTCGTAAGTTTTTCCTTATAGCTACTCGCCACCGATTACTGATTGTAAATCGATCTTTGCAGAGATTTATGTATGTTCGACATGCGCTGAATTAACTGGTCGGCGTACAGTCAGTGAGTGTTACCGGTCTTTTTCTGGTCTGCCTCTGTGGGCTCGTATCCCTCTTCATGTACATTCATCATATGAGTCTTGTCCTGCAAGTACTTGGCTATCGTCTACCGTTAGTGGCATATCTGTTCCTGTTCGCCACACCCTGTTGCAGTCAATTGCGTGCCGCTGTGATGGTTGTACTCTTGCATCCGGCCTTACGTTATAGGCGCGCGACTATTCCTCTTGAGTCAATTTTTGTCTGAAGAGGTTTTGATGTGAGCGATTGCTTGAGCACGGTGGTCAACGGGCGCTAGATGGCGCAACCTGTGCCGTAGTGACATCCTGTTCGCACGCAGCGAAAAATTATGATGTGCTCTTTTCTTTTTTCCTTAGTGTGGCAATTCAATGCATGAACTGATAATTTTTCGTGTTTCCAGTGAAGTGGGAAGGACCTGATGTAGAGGAAGAACTCATCGACGTCGAGCATGACGAAACCAAAACTGTTAGGCTCCCGACGCCCCCACCGGCTATCCCCCCTTCTGAATCGGAGGACAACACAGACAGCGAGGACGAATACATTGCGGAGCCGGAGAAGTTCAAGAGGAAAGGGTCATCATCTGCCAAGGTGCGTTCCTGCTATACTCTTCCATATCGTTGTTTTCTGACGCCACATCATTTCTGTGCTTCGTTCGCCAGCGTCGTCGCAGAGTTTCCAGTTCCAGCGAGTCGGACACACATTCCAATGTCCGCGAAAGCGATGCCCGAGAATCTTCTCACAAGGTTGGCCCTTCTCTGGGATCATCGGCTAGGCAGGTTTCTCCCGCCCCAGGCTCTAGCCTCAAGCGGAAGGCGACGAGCGCCACCCAGCCTCCTGTTCCCAAACGCAGGAGATCCAGCGATGCTGCAGCTGAAGAGGATCCAGCAAGAAAGTACTGTCTTGGAAAACTCCACCAGCTGTTTTGTTCGATTTTTTTGAAGTACCCACATGCTGCTGCGACGGAGGATGGCAGTAAGGCCGAGCTCAAAGAGGGTGAATTAAGTGATGAAGATAAGACGCGCTTAGAAGAAGAGGCGAAGGTGTTTGCTTCTGAGGTTGAGCAATGCGTATTTGATATGTACTGCGAACCGGACAAGCACGGCAAGCTCAGCGTTGGGCCGAAATATAAGTAAGCCCGTACTCCGCCTTGGTCTTTTATTCGACGTGCTGATTGTAATTCACAGGGAGAGGTTCCGTATGCTTGACTTTAACCTTAGCAAACCAGATCGTGTGGTCATTCACAAGCGCATTAGCTCGTCCTCTATCACACCAAAGGAACTTGCCCTCATGAGCTCGACTGACTTAGCGAACGAAGAGACGAAACAGTCGATCAAAATACTGGAGAAAGAGTCTCTGGAACATTCAATCCTCCAGAAATCAACTGTTCCTCGTGCAAAAATTACTCATAAGGGCCTGCAGGACATTGAGGATGTGAATGGTGATGTTGCGATGCGCGAGCGCGAGCGTGAGAGGGAGCGTGAGAGGGAGGAGGAAGAGAGACGAGAGAGAGAGCGGCAGGCGCGCTTGAGGGCCGCCGAGGAGCAGCAGAAACAACGTGCAGCTGCAGCTGCTCGGGGATCAGTACCACCTGAGTCGCCAGTCGTACCTCATACGCCGAATTGGGGTGGACATCCGCCTGCGCCCATGCATCCAATGCATTCAGTCGACCAGTTTACGGCGGGCACTGACAGACCACATGTGCATCCTATGTTCGCGTCTGATTTCCATATGATGCTCCCGGAGCCTGAGCTCGATATCGCGGATCTCATCAATCTAGATGATGAGCCAGGCCCGCAAGATTCAGGGGCAGAGGGGCTGGAGCTTCCAGCCTTGGATAATCCCCTGCTTGCTCCAGAAAGCGCACCTTCCGCAACCGCAGAGCCCACATCTGTTGTATCCCCAGAGCCAGCACCTGCTGAGGTATCAGAGCCAGCACCTGTCACTGCCCCAGATCCCGCACATGTACCCTCCCAATCTCCTGGCCCCCCTGCCACTCCGTCGGCCACATCCACGCCCGCCCCCTCGCTTACGCCGATGCCGGAGACACCTGCTCGCACATCTTTCGACCTCAACACTTTATGGTCAGCTCCGTCAGCAGTACCTCCTGAACCTACATCAGATCCCGTGCTTTCACGAGAGCCCCACATGGAAGTGGAACTTGTCGCTGCAGAAGCTAACGATGAAGATTTCGATATGTTGCTAGAGAAGGAACACGATTCAGAGTCCTCGCAGACGGAGCAGCCTTCTCAAGATCCTGAAGCGGTTTTCAACGCTCTTCCTCTTGTTTGGAGTGGCAAGGTTGGTGTAATTGATTGGCTTAGTTCATAGCGATCACTAACTGGCACCAGATATCTATGCCTCTAGAATCCTCAACTCTTCAAGAAGCACCTGTGGTTGCGCGGCAAGTCGGAGGGCGGATTTTAGGTCACGATTCTGATTTGTGGAAGACCCTCTTCCCTTCCGATATTCTCCGCATCGATGGCCGAGTTCCGACAGAGAACTCTTCACATTTCCTCCTCCAGATGCGAATGAATTCGCAGAAGGAGCTCATTGCATGCGCATTTTCCACAGTAGAGGAGAATCCAATGCTTCAGACGTTCAGCGAGTTTCTTCTCAATAAAAAGTACGTTTTCATTCTCTGACGTGCGTTGTAAGTCAGATTTCTGACTAACAATTTTCTTCAGCCGCCATGGATTGGTGTTTCCTTGGGGCAATCGACCGAAGGACTACCACCCCGGCAAGGAATTATATATGGTCCCACTACTTGCAAGCCATCCTTTGCCTGACTTCATCGAGCTTATGGATAATTTATGCCTGCCCAAAACCCGCAAGTCGAATTGTGTTATCGGTATTTGGGTCTTAACGAGAGGGAAACTCGCCACACTGCCGCCACCACCGCCTGTGCCACAACATCTTGCTCAAGTCGTCCCGCCGCAGCCGCCTCACATATCCACCGCTGCCAATCATCTCGGCCAACCAGGCTCTTCCACAGCCCCTTCTGTATCACATGTGCCTGTGCCTGTGCCTCTACCTGTATCCGCGACCATCAATGCGCCTCCACTCACTGCCCTACAGCAAGCTTATCCTGATCTTGCTAACACGTCTCTCGCAGCAGAGGTAGCTTCCCTCACACCGGAACAGATCCAAATCGTGTTAAGAACTCTATCCGCGGATTATGGCATGAGTGTTGGCAGCTATCCCACTGTACCTACCGCACCAGCCGCCTCCATAGTATCCACACCACCTCAGCTATGGAACAACAACACCCCGCCCAGTTTTCCATCACAGCCATTCGCTTCGGGGAGCGTTCCTCCTGTGAGCCATCCACGGGCGGCCCCACCACCTCCATCACCTGTCCGCCCTAATCCCATGCCACCACCAACGGGTCCTGCGCGTGGATCTTTCAATAATGGGTCGTACAATCGTCAAGATCGGGATCGAGAGTTGCGTCGTGGTCCAGTTCCCCATCATGACGGACCAGATCGTGGAGGATGGTCAAATGGTACGCGTGGACGGGGTAGGGGCCGGGGACGAGGGAGAGGGGATGCACCACATCGCCCTCAGGATTCAGGATGGCAAAGGAGTCGGACTCGTAGCGGACCAGACTATGAAGGACATTCACCTCAACGAGGCCAATGGGATGGTCCGCCTCATCCTAGGTGGTGATGTTAGTTGGTGATTATCGCACTTTAAGTTATTACTTTCGATATGGATCGCCTCGAATAATATTCCTCGTTTTGTACGTATGTACTTGTCAAGCGGCTACTGGTTGTTGTAAACGGTGTTGCAGGAATGAAGTTCATTGCTGTGGCAGTACTAAATTTCATTGTCGTGCAGTTAAAGGAACAGTCTAAGAGACTCACGCGAAACACTTCTGAGTTGTCGTTGCAATGAGGCAGTCGGAAGATGAGGTGATGCGGCACCACCGTGGTCGTGGATTGGTACAAGACAACATATAAGCCCAATTTTCACTTCGTTGAAATGGATGCGCATGAGGAGAGTCAGCTTCAAAAGTTGGCAGTTCAACTGGCCAATTAAGGAGGCTCGGAGCAGCTTGTTCGATTACCGTGACCGTTGAGCGCAACTTGCCGCGGAGTCTTCCCGGATTGACTCAATGATTATGTAAAAAGTTCCATCCACCGAACCACGTACGCTTGTACATTTGTACATGTCTCCAGTGTCTGGATTCCATGTTTGGGCAACCGCTCGCTACGCCGCCAGCCTATCTGCATATCATTGGACGACTCCAGCCAGCGGAGAGACTGGATTCCAAAAATTCCTTGAGCACCATGTTCGTAATGGTATCTCAGGAGTCAGGCCTTCAGGAGTCAGTGAAGATTACAGGCAGCTTCTTGATTATCATAGACTTCTGATATACGCGTCCATCACACTAGAACCTTGGTCGTTCGTAATCTTTCATCTCAAGGCTCCTGTTATCGGCTGAGTCACGGTGGGCATCCGACGCTGACAGGGCCCCCTGCTACCCGAACATACTTACAACACTAAGCGTATGCATCGGACGAGTTCATTAGCAGGAACTAGGTTCTGATGAGGTCCTTGCACGACCTCATCGTTAGTTAGTTCCTGCCTGCTTGGTGCTTCCGTGTCGTTCTTCCTCGCTACTTCCATCATCGCCCCGCGTCGTCGAAGTTTGGGTCTGTGGCAGCGGCAGGGTAGCTTATAGAAGTAGGGTGTCGAGCGTTGTGCTGCTTTCAGTCACACGCCATACATCTGCTTTATGAAAAAAGGCAAGACTCGTCCCGTTACTTGTCAAACCGACCTGTGCTTGACGGCTTGAGACGACCCGGGCCGAGTCAGTCTGTTGCTTGACCGAAGGTCCTGATTTAACAGCCATCTGACCATGATCGATAATGCGGCAATGCGCTGGCAATAAATGCAGTACTTCGTTCACTTGTCTATATCAAGGTGGTTCGCAGTATCTCCATCTGTATCTACCTCCATCTCCCCTTGGGCTCGCACCAAACTATGAACGCTCCCGATCCTCCTTGTGTAGCGAGCGAGACCACGCCTCTGGTCCCTGCAGGGGTCGCGAAAAGGCCAAAAACGCCTCTTCCAAAATTCCAGATAGGCATACTTATGATGCTACATGTCACAGAACCGATCGCTTCGATGTCTATATTCCCGTACATCAATCAGGTATGACTTTACAATGGCATCCCATTTTTCTGTATTGTTCATATTTGACATTGTTTCGTCCTTATCAGCTTATTAGAGAGCTTGGAATCACTGGAGGTGATGATGCGGCTGTAGGATATTATGCTGGAATAATCGTAGGTGTCGAGATTACGACTCGCAAGAATCATCATTGATCGCCTCATACTAAAATACTCGATTACAGGAATCACTATTTTTTGTCATGCAGTCACTGACAGTGCTAAAGTGGAGTCGGTTGTCCGACCGCATTGGACGCAAACCAGTGCTATCTATTGGACTATTGGGAACTTGCATTTCCATGCTGTGTTTCGGCCTCTCAACGACCTTCTGGAGCCTTGTGGTTAGGTATGTCTTCAGATGAAGGAAGAAATGTCACGCTGATATGGTTGTTTGGTGTCTCTAGCCGCTGCATGTGTGGTGTGCTGAACGGCAACATCGGAGTCTTGAAAACCATGATGGCTGAATTGACAGATTCTACGAACATGGCTCAGGGATTTGCCTTGATTCAGATCTTCTGGAGGGTTGGAACCTTCGTTGGGTAAGTGGAAGCGTTAAACTATGGGGATGGCCAATGATGAAATCTGCATGCCAGTCCTTTGATGGGTGGAATACTTGCGCGTCCACAAGATAGCTGGCCCAGATTATTCGCTCACTCATTTTGGAGCAAATATCCATACTTTCTGCCTTGTGCAGTAGCTGCTTGTTTTGTCGTCATGGCTTATTTCATGCTGTTCTTTTACTTAGAAGAAGTAGGTCTTTAAAACCTGTCTCATCGCACACGTTACTAAAAATAGGCAGACATTATCGACCAAGCGTCGACCAAAGATGTCATCAACTACCCTCAGCGTTCCAAGTGGAGCCGACATCGATGATCGAGAAGTGCTTGCGCAAACATCCATGGCAGATATGCCCATGCGATCTCTGCTCACGCCTGCTATTGTCATTCCAATCGCAAATTACGCCATGCTCTCCTTTCTTGACATTTCCCTCAGGACTTTGATGCCGCTGTTCTTTTCGACACCTATGTATCTCGGTGGCCTTGGTCTTGCCCCTTCTTCTATTGGCCCATGGTTAGCGTTGTTTGGTATTGCGGACGGGGCCTTACAAGCTTTTTTCTTCGCTAAAATTGTCGATTGGCTTGGTCCAAAGCGACTCTTCTGCGTGGCAGTGTCGTGCTTCGCACCAGTCATGCTTGTGTTTCCGATCATGTCGTGGCTTGTACACGCAAGGGGGGTGGTCGATCATGCAATCACGTTTGCATTGCTCGGTCAACTAGTTCTGACAGTTATTTGGGGTTTGGCATTTGGTACGCATGACGATACCATCGACCTCATCACGAGTAACCAGCTTTATCGCAGGGACTATCTTCATGTTTATCACGGCTTCTGCTCCTGCAAAGAATGTCCTTGGTGCTATCAATGGTCTTGGCCAGACCTCTGCTTCAGTGGCTCGTGCCATAGGGCCAGCCTTAGCGACTTCGCTCTTTGCATTTTCAAAAGAACATAATCTTCTGGATGGAAACGCCGTGTTTGTCATCTTGATTATGCTGGCTGGCGTATTGAGGTGGCTGGCATCGCAGTTGCCAGATGAGATGCAAGATAGGGATGAGTAAAGGTCCGGGTCTCTCAAAATGTAATGTACGCATATCCGAAACTTCAATGGATACTCACAATATTATCAAAATATATATCGATTATCGCAAACATGAGACCCATCCCTGGGGTGGTGCGCAATGGGACTAAAAGCGTGAGCGAGGACATGACTGGGGAACATCTATATCTTTGCGGCGTGTTCAAGGGCAATAACGACCTTGGATGGAGGGGTAAACTCACAAACGTCAATATTTAAAGCACCAGATCCCTACCAGATTCTCGAAACTTAGAAGCAGAGTCAGCCAATGAAAGTTGATTATGGTTCAAGCATTCAATCCGTAGAATGATTTGTTGCACATGACATACTCATTACTCAGTGATAGCTACATAACACGATTGACGGCTACTCTACACGGTAGGAGGCTTTGCACCAGGCTGGAAGGTGTAGGTCATGTGGCACTTGCCGCAGTATTGACGGTCTTTGTGGAAAGCCATCTGAGACGGATTGTCAGCTTCATGCGACAGTGTAAAACCAAGTTAAAACTTACGAAGACACCAGCACCGCACTCAGCGTTGGGGCACTCGCGGCGAAGACGCTTGATCTTGCCATCCGAGTCCACCTTATAGTATTTCAAGATGGCCATCTTGACCTTCTTGCGCTTGTGCTTGATCTTTTTCGGAGTCTATTGTAGATTACGATGGTAAGGATAAAATGTTTTATAACAATATGTAATGATACACACGTTGTAGGTCTTCTTCTTGCGCTTCTTGGCACCACCACGGAGGCGGAGGACCAAGTGAAGGGTGGACTCCTTTTGAATGTTGTAGTCGCTAAGAGTACGGCCATCCTCGAGCTGCTTTCCCGCGAAGATCAGACGCTGCTGGTCAGGGGGAATGCTAAGACGGTGATGAGTATAGATAATACGCGTGTGCAATAAAAAACCTTACCCCTCCTTGTCCTGGATCTTGGCCTTGACATTGTCGATGGTATCCGAAGACTCGACTTCGAGAGTGATAGTTTTGCCCGTGAGGCTATTATCATGTCAGGTGAAGATACAGAAATTAGCTCAGAACGGCACGCACGTCTTTACGAAGATCTGCATTTTACCGGACGCTTCTGTCTGTCCAACGAACAAGCGATGGAGTCGTTGACGAAAGCAAGAGCCGCGGTCGTGGTCGTCGCAATTGTAAGATGGAACTGATTATTAATGTTTGAAAACCTTAATTAATCTGTTGATGGTCTGTGCGTGTGAATAACACCGACTGACTAATCAAATTACTAATATTCTGCTTTCGACGCGTCGCGTCGCGCTCGTGGGCTCAGAGCTACATCGAATTCATAATTGATTCTGGCGCGTCATGACTAGTGACATCCAAATGGATGTTGACACCGCACCCTCGATTGACAAGGGTAAAGGAAAGGCTAAAGTTATAGAGAGAAATTCACCACAGGAAGATGATAATTTGCCCTGGTTGCGTCTTCCATTTCCTCTACCTCGGCGTCTTTGCTCACGAATAATGACCGGACAGGGTAGAGAAGTATCGGCCGGTCACCCTGGATGATGTTGTTTCTCACAAAGACATTACAACGACGAGTTGAGTCCCTCCTGACTTGAGGAATGCATACGCTGAAATCCATTCAGTTGTCAAATTCATCGAGAAGAACCGCTTGCCTCACCTTCTCTTCTACGGCCCTCCTGGAACCGGGAAGACGTCCACAATTCTTGCGGTGGCAAGACGAATTTATGGAGTAGAATACAAGAAACAAATACTTGAGGTGATGTTTCTGCGACATTTTCCTAGAGTAATACCAACTTCCTTCAGCTCAATGCATCCGACGATAGAGGGATAGATGTAGTGCGCGAACAGATCAAGCAATTTGCGGAGACCCGAACATTATTTTCGAAAGGATTCAAGCTTATCGTCCTCGATGAAGCCGACATGATGACACAGCAAGCTCAAGCTGCATTACGTCGTGTCATTGAGCAGTACACCAAGAACGTACGGTTTTGCATCATCTGCAATTACGTGAACAAGATTGCCCCTGCAATTCAGAGTCGTTGCACGAGATTCCGTTTTTCGCCACTGCCGATTGCAGAGGTGGAGAAGCGCGTGAATTGTGTCGTGGAAGCTGAAAAGTATGTAGAGTCATTTCTGAAGTTACTGCGAAACACCCAACTTTGCAATAGGGTAAATCTGACTAGGGACGGCAAAAAGGCCCTTTTAAAACTCTCGAAAGGAGACATGCGGCGAGCCCTTAATGTCCTACAAGCATGTCATGCAGCGTATAGCTCCATCGGAGAGACTGAAATTTATAACTGCACTGGCAACCCTCACCCGTCAGATATCGAAACCATCGTAAACTCCATGCTTTCCGATGAATTCACCACTTCTTATCAAAGTAAGTTCATTCACATTATGTTGTTAGTGCCTCACAAAACCCTTGTGTCAGTGATCTCGGCCATGAAAACGGAACGTGGACTGGCACTACAAGACTTGATATCGGGTACATACGAATACGTGGAAACGATTGAATTCAAGCCGCAGGCCCGAGTATATTTACTTGACTTCCTAGCTACCACCGAGTATGTCTCATCTACGTTCAGTTTCGTGATCAGAAACTGATGTCTTTCTCATCAGGCATAGATTATCGACCGGCGCGAGTGAGAAGATGCAATTATCTGCTCTACTTGGAGCGTTCAAAAATGCTGTGGAGCTTTCTGCGAAGTGATACTTCAGATGATTGAAGTACCTGACGATAATCTTTCGCAAGGTTCCCAAGCTGCACCCCAATCTAATTTCTCGAGTTGTATTGTAGAATTTTGTAGTGTTTCGAATTCGAAGCTCCTGTGGTATCCTAGTAGATCCCAATATTACCGCTGATGGCGGTCACAATCTGTCGAGTTGCTTATTTACGAGCAGGCCTTTTAAACAGGAGACTACATCTGAGAAACACCCAACTTCTCAGTTAAGTTGGTTAAGCTGTCAAAGAAGTTTGATGGGTTACGGCCTGCATCCTGAAGCATCCGACTGGCTGGAGATGCACTTATGATGAGGTAAAGCTACAAAGTTCGCGGTATTGGGTCATTGTGCATCATCTTATCTTTGCTCAGATAGTAAAATCGGCGCTGATAACATCACATTGATAGCTAGACTCATACTACACTGTTAGATAAAATGATCTACCAAAAATCTGCATGTAATGTATGGTACCATTCCTTGTCTGAGAAACTGTTGAGGTACTACTAGAAGGTATCATAAAGTTCCAAGGACATCACGGAAGTATGTTGAGAATACATAAACAAGCTGACGAGATTCAGCCACACTGATCGGATTAAGTAATCATCTGAGTTCTATGTAGTATTAATAGCTCGACAGTGATATCTGAATTGACGGGACTTGTTGCACCACCCGTTCCTGACTGATCACACAAAAACTCAGAATCTAGAACTATTCTATTAAATCACTGCGCTATATCTATACAATCTATGTATATTGAATCTCAACAAAGTAACATTGTGATTTACTCTTCCACCATATTCAGGAATCAACTTGATTGCATGGGTGACATCCGAGTCAACAAGAGAAACAATCATTCCAACCCTAGATTGTGTGCCATCAGGACCAGTCTGTCTGAAACTGTCGCCTGACATGGTACATCATAACCACCACACTTTGTCTAACTCATATCAAACAGTATAACACTTAGATACACAGTAAATATCAATGCACTGTAGAATAAAAAGAAATAAGTGGCCGAGCTATTATATGCAGTTTGTTGTATGCACAATAAACAAGGTGAAGATGATCGGCCAGATTATTATTTGAGTTCAGTGAAAAAATGTGCTGACTCAGTTGTTTGCATGTATTTGTACAGCACAACATCTATATACATCTGAACAATTGTGGCTATGCAAATTTGCCTGTTGATCATTAACCACTACCTTCCAAATTTGTAAAACAAACCAAACAAATACAAACAAATATGTAGTTCAAAAGTAAGTCAACAAACCACCAGAGAGTGACACATGCTCATGTCTCATAAAACAGACCACCAAATTTGTAAGCATGCTGCAATAAGATCCCACTGAGAATATGCATTTGATCTTCTATTTATTATAGGTTGAGAAGTCTAAGCCCAGGCCAAAGCCAGTTAAGCCCCTTGAAGCCTAAGGCTAATGAGGTGAGTCATGTGTGTTGAATCCAAACAAGCGCTCGACCGACTATTTATTTACCAGGATGTTGTGGAAGTTGCTGAGACACTATACAATACAATGGAAATTGATGAGCCAAACCAGGAGGACATTGTGAGTATCATTATCATTTAATTTGCAGTCTAAGCTGATTGATGATTCACATTTGACATGTTTTTTCAAGCCACTTGCAGCTCTCAGCCTCAGGCAGTGTGGAAACAAAAGATGGTCCGACTTCCTCAGCGCATGAATCAAATACATTCAATGGATGGACCTAGGCAATGAGGCAATAACAAAACTCAGAATAGTCATTCGAACATTTATCCTACTTGACTGACAATTGTTCTGCAGCTCATCCAATTGCTATTTGCAAACCGACGTACAAATCTCCATGTTATGCAGGCTTGCCTCAATCAGACGACTCCACATGATCGCGATGAAGTCACAGAGATGTCCAAGGACAAGAAGTTTCTGGACATTCTCAAGGAAAATATTGACAGCTATGGGGATAAAGTTACAGAATGGCAAGCAACTAACCCTGATGATCAAGGTGTCTTAACCTACTGCCTCCAAGCACTCACAGAATACATCAAGTGCAGTAGGTTAAGACAGCTTGATCATCAGGGTTAGTTGCTTGCCATTCTGTAACTTCATCCCCATAGCTGTCAATATTTTCCTTGAGAATGTCCAGAAACTTCTTGTCCTTGGACATCTCTGTGACTTCATCGCGATCATGTGGAGTCGTCTGATTGAGGCAAGCCTGCATAACACGGAGATTTGTGCGTCGGTTTGCAAATAGCAATTGGATGAGCTGCAGAACAATTGTCATTCAAGTAGGATAAACGTTCGAACGACTATTCTGAGTTTTGTTATTGCCTCATTGCCTAGGTCCATCCATTGAATGTATTTGATTCATGCGCTGAGGAAGTCGGATCATCTTTTGTTTCCACACTGCCTAAGGCTGAGAGCTGCAAGTGGCTCGAAAAAACATGTCAAATGTGAGTCATCAATCAGCTTAGACTGCAAATTAAATGAGCAACACTCACAAATTCTAATAATCTCTCCAGTGATAAGCCTTTCTTGTCGGCAAACATAAAAAAAAAACCCTGGTAGCTGCCTCAATGCTTAAGGGGCATCAAAGAAGATGTACTCGTCTGAAGATCAGAGGCGAGCGGATCGGGTGAGGGGGCGCTAGTAGATAGAACAACTAACTTCAGTCTGGTATTGGGACTCTAAGTCCATTGTACTGTACCTAGTAGATAGAACAACTACTAGTACATGTTAGTGCCCAATCATAAATCTAAGTGGAATCAAGTACTCACACTTCAGTCTGGTATTGGGACTGAAGTGCTCGTGTGGTAAGTACAAAGTCTATAAGGTAAAATGGTCGCTATACATATATTAGCGTAGCAGGGGATTGGGGTGAGACATTGTATACTAGATGTCGAGTGTCACTCGACGTCACCTGTCAGTACCTGGTCGCGCTCGCACTATGTCTCTCATTCTGTCGTCTCCGCTTCCGTTCCCTCCGATATTCCCGATCCTAACAACCCACTTACCTTTTCCTCTGGGCATGGTTGGATGGAAACAGAGAGAGTATCACACTGATGAGTATCATGTTGAGGGCAGTATTGATGAGAAGATGTCACACTGTGACTGGGGCACATGGCACACCAGCATGCTTACTTAACCATGTTGTTTTCATTTCTGAAATTTGTTGAAGTTGGGTGAAATCATGATTCCGAACAGTGTCTTAATATCTGTAACTAAATTTTGGAAATTATAGCTGTTTGCATATAAGATAGGCATCACTCTTATCCAACACCCTTACATAATCGTAACCCTAACCCTAAAAACGGCCAAATCTTCGACTTGAAAATTTTCAAAAGTTGAGATTGAGAGACTGCAGAGAGATTAGTGACGATTTTGTGATTAGTACATGTAATAACACTATATACTGGTTCATTAGTCCTTTATCAGTGCCTCCTTAACTTTAAGAATCATATAGGGGGGTAGAGTGCGATGTCCCCTCCTCGCTCCTCCTCGGTCCTGCCCAGGCACATATCACGTGATGTATTATATAAGCAGCCAAATGTTGGTGTGCCGAAAACTTGAAAATCATTCCCTTGCATCCCATGGCCTTGTAAACCACTTTCTGACTTTATAGAAGAAAAGTTTTTGGAGGATGAAAATCTCCTCCAGTTTTGAATATTTTTTATTTCTGCTTCCTGGCAATTCAAGCTATACTACTATTAAATAGTTCCTAAGATCCATATACATCAGAAACAAATATATGTGCCCATAATTTGAGTAATGGTGAGGCTCTCAATGTGCTGATGTAAGCGGTGCTGGATAAGAGTGACGCCTATCTTATAATGAAATTTACCAAAAATAAACATAAAAGTTTGTGTCATGGAATGAGTGATGAGTCATGTATACCCTGACCCTGTACCCATTCATAATACATACCTTGATACCTACCATGCCACCATTTGATGATGATCCAATTTATGATGAGGATGCACCAATAGCAATACTGAACTGCAGTGAACACTGCAGGGGGCATAAGTGTGTTCAATGATGACAAGGGTCTATGATTCAGCATTGAATTCATTCCATTGGACTTGGATGTCCACCGACTCAGATGGCTTCAAGTTTCGAGGAATCAGGCAAGTCTAGAGCTGGATCAACTGGTATGTCAGAGACATCAGATGAAGGGGTTTTGTTTCCTAATGTTTTCAGTTTGGTATCGGTTGTGATAGGACGCATATATGCAGTATACTGCTCGAACAATTGTGGAGGGTGAAGAGGGATAGAGTCTGGAGGTGAGCTGCCTGCCGATTGCCCTACAACACTCGATTGTTGGCTGCCGGGACCCTGTGATGCATCCCGATCTGCTTGAAGCTTCTGAGGACATGTAGTGGTCAAACCGAGGTCATGTCTGCCAGTGCTCAAAAACACGTCAAATCTGTTATGGAGGGATTCCCTAGATGCTTGGAGACTGCCATAGTGATACAAACCTGCCAAAGATGTTAAGGTTATGGGCGCGGGAGGAGCAGAACTAAAGGTTTTATATCTCAGTCACTAGTCAGTAAGGACAGGACTCTGTATATGTACCTAAAGGTTTTATCTAATACGAGTCAGTAAATGAATGAGTGGGGTAAAGTTCTAATACTCACATCTCAGTCACTAGTCAGTAAGGACAGGACTGAGATGCTAAATCTACGACGACATGATATATACTATAAAATTCTATCCAGAATAAAATTGATATATCATACGAGAGAACATACAGTGCGTTTGTTTGATATATTCGAAGTGCGATCTGACACTTGACGGTGGCGCTGACCGTGGGAATTGCCAAGCCGAGGATTAGTGTTCATTCCTTGCTATCTCTTTATCGACGTCACTCAATAGGAGAGTCTCACAATGAGAGGCGTCGAGCGGAGGGATGGGGCTAGATAGAAATATATTATCTCAGTCAACGGAGTGACATCGGCCGAGTGCAAAGTGTCAAATTCAATCCCTACGATATGTATATTTCTTTATCACTATGCTACTTACTATAAGATTACGAGCTACACACTGCTGCATCTCAGTCCGAACACGTTGACTGAGATGTGAGTACTATGTCCCCTCTTTATATCACACTGGCTAACATACCCATTAGAATATATTTCTATCTAGGTACACAGTAGTTCTACCTACCAAGGATGGTTACAATAAAGAAGCTCGTAATCTTATAGTAAGTAGCATAGTGATAAAGAAATATACATATCATAGGGATTGAATTTGACACTTTGCACTCGGCCGACATCACTCACTTGTGTCTGTTCCTTACGATGGTTGTGCTTGCCATTTCACTCTGACACTTCCAATGTTTCAGCCGGTCCGTTGATCCTATCGTCGTGTTCGATCGAGCTCAACAGAGAGGGCTCTGCGCATTGTGGAAGGTGCAAGAAGGCATACAAGCCTGAGCAGGTGCAATGTATTAGGCTACATACACATAAATTATTGACAGGTGAATAATTAGTGAGAATCTCAGATTTTTTACAGCGAAAGATCGTCAGATAAGAAATCATTTTGACGATAATTGGCTGATCTGTAAATTGTCGATTATTTGATCAATTATCGTCGATAAATGGTTGTTTCCGTTGATATTTCTCCGTCAGAAAAACCACGTCAAAGTCTGGTGTTTTGACCTGTTACAGCAGTTTGCAAAAAGGTTGACAGTAGTACCGCGTGATTTGAATGAATAAGGAAATTAAAAAATAAAAGTCATGTGCGCTGTGCCTTTGACCGTACTCAGCACTCAACGCATACCTAATCATTATCATTCTCTATTATGGAAAGGCAACATGAATCCATCTTCGACGAGCTGTCCGAAGACACCACGGTAGAAACAACTCCCAAGGCAGCTGTTCAATCCACTGAGACTCGGACCACGGACGAGCCTAAGACGAGCCTCACGGATGAGCAACTCAGAGTTTCAACATCACCACCTGTAGCAGTTGCAAAGAAACGAGGCCGTCCACCAAAGGCAAAAAAATCTGGTGAGAATAAGCATATCTGATACATTTCACGGCATGTACCTTCGTCAATAAAGCCCCAAAAGCCACAGAAACAGCTGTCGAGACCCAGATCCAACCGAAAAAATCACCTGCAATAACTTACTACCTCACAATGTTCTCCGATACCCAGATGCGCAAGCCCAAAAAGCAGCGAAAATCAGTCAATACCTTTATGGTGCTTTCCTCCGAGATCGAGTTTGATACCCTGAAAGCCCAGATTCTGAACAAGATCTCCGACAACTTGAAACCAAAAACCATAGCCTTCAAAAACTACACCATTGCATGGACTATTCCCTGAACACAAGCATCTTTGATCCCTCTGTCTTCGGCTGCTGATTACCTGTTTCTCCTCGAGCTTGCTTGCAAACAAAAGACTCCGTCCGTAAATCTTGTCATCGAAACTCACTGGGCGAAAAATAAGGTGCGTGAATTGAGTATCACTGAATATATGCGCTGTAAATCATTATAGAAGACTACAAAATCGAAAAAAAAGACCAGTGAGGACACGGAGAATGATGATGAGGGTGAAAGTCAGGACGGCGGCAGCGAGAACAGCGAAAGTGAGAACGACCAGCCCAAGAAGAAGGCAAAGTCAGGAGTAAGTTTTATCCTTTGTTCAAACCATCCTAATTGTACAACCATGCTCGCAGAAGAAGACCAAGACCATTATTGAGACCCCACTGAATCTGAAGATCAACGCAAAGATTCGGCTCCTTCATAACCGCTGGATGTGTTTGAAAGCAGGTTGTTCCTCTGAACATTGTTTCGTTCACCCAGAGCACTCTGAGCATTTTTCCCTTGGTCACGAACACTTCGCTGTCTGGGCAGCAGCTTGGGTACCTTCTTCTCGGGTTTCATTTCGTGTCGGATGGCTCATGTATTTTGTACCCTCGTTGACAGAATAAAGACGAGAATCTTGCAGACTTAGAGACTCCCCCGAACCACCACAAATTCAACATGGCTCCAGGTCAAAAAACTGCCGATATTTCACCTCTCCTACAGCGTCGACTCACTGACCGAAATCAACCAACTAACAATGCTGGCCCAGTCATCAATTTCAATATACCTCCCGAGTTGCTCGCTGTTTTTCGCCCCGCCCCTGCCCAGGCTGCTATCGAACATGGGGTACCACCACCTGCTGTGCATGATCCTCAATCTCTTGTCCAGTCTGGTATGCAACATGGCCCCAACCTCACGCTCAATGCTTTCTGCACAATGTACGGGCTTAGTCAGGAGATCAGGACGAAGCTGCATGACAACGGTTATACTGGTTCCGACACGCTAACCTTCATCATTGTGCCAGAACTCAAAGAAATGGGCTTCAAATATGGTGAGATCGCGGCACTGAAAGCAGCCATGAGACAGTGGTGCCAGTGATAACGTCGTTTTTGTTGGACTCTTCTTGACATGTCGGAGACTGTTTGCACCACTGGAAGTGTTTTCGAACTGGACATTCTTTGCATGTTGCCATATTCATATTTGTACATTATGCTTGTATCGTGCTCGCAGCTCACTTGTCTTGTAATGGTACAGTGCATGCTTCTAGACCTCTAAAAGTACCCAGCATGTGTGATATAACCCTTCGCATTGGAAGGTGTGATCACGTCCATGGCAATATGCATGTCGTAAATGATTCCGTCGACGTCCGCGGAGAAACAGTCTTGGTGACGACGGATGAAAGACTTAGTTTTTGAAAAAGCCTCTTCAATTGGGTTATAGTCGGGCGAATAGGGAGGCAAGTACTCGAGACGCACGCTGTGTCGGTAGGGGTTGGCCAGGTCCTAGGCCAGGGGTCTGCCAGAGGTGCCAGGGGTCTTGCCTGGGCCTCGAGGCACTAGATACATACATATAGCGCATGTCAGTAGGATAGTCTGCACCCATTCCATGACCATCTTCCCATCTGTCTGGTCTGAGTCCCATGGATCACTATCCATGGTCTCCTTAGTCATACCGACTCAACGCCTATAACTATCATGTAAGCGCGGGAATGTCAGTTCGATACGAGGGTGTGCATACCTGCTCCTTGAATCAAGTCCACGATCCCTTCTCCGTGATGAATTGATGCATTATCCATCACAAGCACACTGAGCTTGCCCGGATATGGGGTACACAATGGCAACTGCATCAAAATAAATATATCAATAACATGGGTATTGATCAAGACAAGACTCACCACCTCCTCCTCGAGGAATGTTTTGTATTTCGGTGTCGTAAATGATCCCTCGACGACTGCTACAGCAATCATCCCATCGACAGTGAGAAGGCCCAACCCAGAGACCCGATGACCACGAACAAACACCTCCTTCTTTGCAGCACGTTGCCCCTTCATCGACCTGCCAAAGTGTCGAGTAGTTGTTCTTTCATCCTTCGAGGTTTCATCTATGAAGCCCAGCTCTTCAGGCTTGTACTGCGCCATCCTTCTAATGAAACTGGCACGACGGTCCTCATTCCTTTCTCTAGCAATTTTCTTGAGCTTCTTCAAGGACATGCCTGCACGAGCAAGTTCTCGGTAGATAGTTGTATAGTGGACAGAGATGAACCTGTTTTGATCGAGTAAGTCCAGTAGTTCGTCAAGGAACCAGTCGGGATGGTGGTTGATGAGCCGAACGAGGTAGTGTATGTCGTCAAAGTGAAGAGCTCGTGGACGGCCAGCAGTTCCATAAGTGTGTCGAACAACATCTCCTGTTTCTCGCCAAAGTTTGCGAACACGCCAAAATGTACTCTCGGAGAAGCCGACGCAATCAAGGATTTGTTCGAGAGACAGCATGTAGTTTTCGTACAAGTTGATAGCGGCGAGTTTGACGTCGCGACTGATTTTGCGGAATGGCATAGTACAAGTAAACACGCTGTGGGTCTTTTTTATTTATTTTATTTCCTTAATCACTCGAATCACTCATACTGTCAACCATTCTGCAAATAGCTGTAATAACAGTTAATAACTCGAACGAAAAAAAAATGCGACAACTGTCAATATGTGTTAAGAAATGTCGGTTAATAACAAGCTGTCGTCTCCTGTGTTAAAAACCCAGTTAATAACTGGCCGGATAATTTTTCACCGCACCCTAAAGATATGCCGCATCAGCCTGATCTGTTTACAGAACTTTTCCTGTCTCAGGACTTATTTGACAAATCACGTGGTGAATTTTAATCACCTGACTCAGTAGTACTAGTAGTCGTGGACTCCGGCACTGGAGGGAACGTGTAGACTTGCTCTGAGCCCTTCTGACACCAGTTGGACGTATGGCCTTTCCTATCCCTGATCACCTCCCGCGGCAGCTTGATGTTTCATCAACTGTTCTTTCCAAGTTTGATTCTGCAACATTACAGTCCCTGAATTCGTCTTTTGCATCCTCATGTAGGGCTGATCTTGACGAGTCCATTCGATTAACCAAGGTATTCTAATTGATATACGTTTTCGGTTTAGTAATGATTTGGAGTAGACAAAACTTCATGACAGAATACGCGCAGACTCTTCTAACTTCCACAGACAGCTGTCTTCGGCGAAGTCTCTCAAAGAACGACTGGATACACTTTCTGGACATGTCCAAGCCCAAAGTGTTGCGCTTTCGGACTCTAAGGCGTGTGTTTGCTCTGCTGTGCGTTGCAGGACGTTTCACTAACAACTCGCTAGTCTGGTCTAGTCCCGGTCTTGCTTGAGGCTTTGGAAGCTCACCAATTACTTGCTCAAGAGTCCTTGAATGCTAATGTCTTGAGTGATTCTCTTTCACACCTTTCGGAATGTAGAGCACAGCTGGATGCGCTACAGAAGCTTGTTGACGCAGGGGATCTACCTCCGGCTTCAATCGCGTGTCATGCTTTGAAATCCTTGCTTATTTCCGTTCCCGGGCCACTGAAAGACGCATCGGTAGTGTCTGAAATGCAGGTAAGAGAGTAACATCCTTTCATTCTATCTTAACTCGCTTGCTTGTAGAGTCGACTGCGCGTGCTTGCCAATCGTGTGGAGGAGCTGCTTAGCGATGCTTACACCAAGAGTGTTGTGGTGAACGCGTCTGAAGTTATCATCAAACCATTGGTGCTTGGTGAGTGAAGGAGCATCATCGTGGGGGGTATCTCAAGTAGTTTTCCAGTGCCTCGATCACTGAAGCCCTTACCCCTTTCGTCTGTCCTCTCATCGATCAGCTCCGCATCGCTGGCATCACACCTTTCCACCCTAAGGAGGGATATTTTAACGCACTACATCGAATGTTCTTTTGACCAGCCGACGTCACTTACGGTCAGCACCATGAAAGACACGTCTGGAGCCTTGATGCATGTCCTCGGCCGATTCCCTGCGTCCCCGAATACCACTGACACAGGTTCTCCGCTTGTCAACGTATCCACGGCCCTCGACTTCTTACACGAACAATTATTTCCTATCCTCCCATTGACACACAAACACAGTTTCCCACGAAGTCTTAGCAAACCCATATCTGCTGCAGTCCTGGCACGTTTGCTTATTCCTGGTTTGCCCTCACAGCTCGAAGCTCTTCCTGCTTTCTTGAAAGTTGCAAACAAGGCAGTGGACTTAGAAGACAAGTACATCGTCGGGATGCTCGATACATCCAGCGAGTGCGAAATCAAAGCTTGGGTCAACAATGTCTGCGCACATTATGAACGACAACGGCGGTCGCACATTCTCGATTCTGCACGCAAACTTATCATTCAAAGTACATCTTCTGAGCCAACATTCCACGCTCAGCTATTCCTCTCCCAAGAAACCCCTGACATAGCTGGACTTGCGCCTGCAAATGAGGGCGACGCATGGGGACTCGATGACGATGGCCAGAGTCTCGAGGCAGGCTCCTCGAAGTCCTCTGCGGAGCCAGAAGAGGATAATGTCTGGGGCTTTGATGACGGTCTGGAGGAGGAAATTGAGACTCAGCAAGCAGATCCTGCAGAAGTAGTAGAGGAAGACCCAGGAGATGCATGGGGCTGGAATGACGAAGAACCCGCACCTGAAGAACTGGTGCAAGCGGAAGACACATGGGATGACCCATGGGGTGAAGAACCTACCCTCTCGGAGGTGACTCCGTCTGCGAACTCTGCGCCTGCGACGCAAAAGGTCTCTACCAGCAAGCAATCATCCGTTAATGATGGTCGCCCCACGAACGGCACCTCTCGCCATCCCAAGTCAAGGCCCATAACTGAACCTTATTTGGTATCTAATCTTGCGAAGTCAATCATTCGTACGGTCGAGGACGCGTTGCACGAAGGAAAAGGACTATCATCGTCGGGTATCTTTCCCTCCTCACCAACATCCACAATAACGCCTGGGACGCTCATCATGCAGTCAGGAGCACTTGTATTAGATTTGTATCGTGCAGTGTATCCTGTCGTCGCTGCAGCACGACTCGTTCGCCCTGGTGACGTCATGCAGTTCTCCAACAACTGCTTTTGGCTTGCAGAGGAGGTTGGTCGCTTGGTTACATACGAGCGAGGAGTGCTTGTTGTGAAGAATAAATTAGAAGAATGTAAGAGTGTTTTACAGGTGTTGGCCGACAGTTGGTATCAAGATGGCATTGTGAGTTCTTGACTCTTTACTGTCGCTTGTCTTGAAGTACTCGCTCATCTATTGGAACAGGGCAGACAACGCACAGCACTATGTGACATTCTAGCGAGTGCGAAGGGCTTCACAGACACGTCAGACCAGGATCGATATGATGACTGCGAGATGGCTATTTCCCGCGTCGTTCGCGAGATCCGAAGCGTTGCGAATGCATGGAAGGTGTGATTGAGGCGCATCTTGTGATGTTGAATGCGGCTGATTATGCTTACCATAGCCTATACTCCCCAAGAGCAAGTATTACACCGCCGTGGGAGCAATAGTCGAGATTTCATTACAGCGCATTCTGGAGAATATACTTGCAATTCCAGACATCCCTGAGGTGGAGTCGCACAAACTGAGCGAGTTATGCAGAATATTGGCTGCTCTTGAAGGGCTCTTCGTTGAAGACTTCAGCGAGGTATGTTTGCTGTGCTTTTGCAAGATAGTTAACTCATCAATCCCCAGTCATCTTTCGTGGTGTCATACGTTCCATCATGGTTGAAATTCTCATATCTGTCTGAACTCCTGGTATGTCTATCCGTAGTCGTATTATTTAATGAATTTCTCATTGCGCATTCTTTTCCAGGAAGCGTCCATGGCTGATCTCACATATCTTTTCGAAGACGGAGCTTTGGTGGACTTTGAAGTGGACGAGTTGGTTAAATTTGTGCGTGCCTTGTTCGCAGACACACCACTGAGGACAAAGACTCTGGAGAAAATTATGGGTGGACATCCAGTGCGGTGATGTATGTGACTGAAAACCATGCAGTTATACTAAAATGTTGCACTGGAACGAATGTGGATGCATCAGATAGTTTCCTAGGGTGTACATGCGGACAAAAGAGACGACACGATGGACAACGTTAACGATGCATATACATACATCTTCCGCTAGTTGCCGCGCCAGTAAGGCCAATCTGACAGATTATTTCAATTCACAACTGGATAGGGAAAAGAAAGCTGTCCCTTCTATTCATGGACTTAATGGGCGACTATGGATCTGATGTTCATGCGCGTCTGTGCTTGTGTCGTGTGACTGATTGGCGATGGCCACGCCTAAAAATACGGCCGACGTGATTCTGACTCATGAATCACAATGAAATCTGCATAATATCCAACGTTGCTCGCCAAACCCAAACGATAGGTTTCCCGCGACTGTGATATATTGATATTCCGTTTGCCCTGGGATCCGATGTACGAGAAACTAGGTGTCCACTGAAGTTTTGGAATATTCGTATCATTAAATCCGCTCGGAGAGGATGCTGACCTTCACTCATCCCTGTCTTGTATTTCATCGGGCAACTGTGACCCTAGCCACCTCAATACACCAGCCAGCATAATCAGGACAACATAGACCGCATTCCCGTAGAGAATATTGTATTCCTTTGAGAATGCAAAGAGCGAAGTCGCTAATGCGGGCCCAACGACACGAGCCATTGACGCAGAGGTCTGGCCAAGACCATTGACAGCGCCCAGGACATTCTTTGTAGGGGCAGAGGCCGTGATAAACATGAACACAGTACCTAAAAATGAAATAGATTTTTAGTATCAATGGCAGGACGGGTTTCGTTGAAACACGCACCGTATGCCATATCCCATGTAACTATCAGCGCTAGTTGGCCAAGCAATGCAAACGTGATTGCATGGTCAACTACACCCCTTGCGTGCACAAGCCATGACATGATTGGAAACATAAGCATGAGTGGCGTGAAGCACGACACCGACACACAGAAGAGGCGCTTTGGACCAACCCGATCAACAATTTTGGCGAAAAACAGTGCCTGGAAAGTGCCATTTACGAACGCAAATATCGCCATCCACGAACCAATGTAAGATGGAGTAAAACCAAGGCCACCAAGATAGGTAGGCGTCGAAAAGAACAGCGGCAGAAGAGCCATAATTGCAATGTCAAGCAAGGCAAGCATGGCGTAGTTTGCAATTGGAATAACGATGGTAGGTGTGAGCAGAGATCGGATGGGCACGTTAGATGATTGTATAAGGGCTTGTTGATTACCACTATCGGCACCATTTGAAATGCCTAGGGTGGCTGATGTCAACTTTGGTCGACGCTTGGTCGATAATGTCTGCCTAACGTGAGTAACATTGTGTGATAATACAGGTAGCATATAGAACTCACTTCTTCTAAGAAACACAACAGGATTAAAAAGCCCACGACAATCGCACAAGCAGACACTGCACAGGGTAAAAAGTATGGGTATTTGCTCCAAAATGGATGAGCGAATAAACCGGGCCAGTTATCTTGTGGACGCGCGAGCGTTCCACCTATTAGAGGGCTGGTATGCGGATTTAATCGTTGACCGTTTAGATAGCCAATTATGTTACTTACCCAATAAAACCTCCGATGCACCACATTATTGGAATTAAGGCAAATCCTTGAGCCATATTTGTGGAGTCAGTCAATTCGCCCATCATAGTCTTCATGACTCCAACATTGCCGTTCAGTACACCACACATGCAGCGGCTAGGAAACCAATGTCAGCATGTATTTTATGCTTTCAGGTGAACCCATACCTGACGACAAGGCCCCAGAACGTCGTCGAGAGACCAAAGCATAGCATCGAAATGCAAGTTCCTGATAGTCCTACTAATAACACTGGCTTGCGTCCAATGCGGTCAGACAACCGACTCCACCTCAGCACTGTCAGTGTCTGCGCGATAAAAAATAGAGATTCCTGTAACCAAGTATGTTAGTATCAGGGAATCATGATTATTGTGATCGACACGTACGATTATTCCAGCATAATATCCTACAGCTGCATCATCACCTCCAGTGATTCCAAGTTCTCTGATGAGCTGAAAAGAAGGAAACAATATGAAGAATGGATAAGACGGACCATTGTGAGATCATACCTGATTGATGTATGGGAATATAGACATGGAAGCGATAGGTTCGACAAGTTGCAATATCATAAGTATGCCTATCTGGAGTTTTGGAAGAGGTGTTTTAGGTTTTTTCGAGCTCGAGGCCTCTGCAGGTATCAGAGGCGTGGTTTCATTTGAGGTGTGCTCATCCATTCTGTGAGTCATTGAAACAAGAGGAGGTGCTACCTTGATATGAACGTGGCCTGCGTATTAGTGATTGTGGTCGGTTGTTTGACAGGACTGAGTCAGGAATGTGGTGCTTGAACTATTTAATATTCGGGACATCATAATTCAGTCAGATGATTGACTCCGATCAGAAATAAAGCTAATTATAGCCTTGGTCACGGTGTTTGGCAAGAGCGTTAGAAACAAACAACGTTAACCCAACCCACGTGTATTACTACTGTACGTTGATCCTCGTCTTACCACCGTACAAGGTTATCATGATTGGGAAGTTGTTCCTTACCTTGGCTACGTTCGCACTTCTTCACGGTATGAATGTCCTTTCCGATGTCTGACACCACTCAAGTTGTTTCATAGCTGCATATTCCACGTACGAACGTGAGCATCATAGCAAAGATTAGAGCTCGAGGCAGCCAGGATCAGAGTCTAAGGCTAAATTTACTTGTAGATTTGTCACTTCTGAAGGCTTTGGGCAAGCCTGAGGGATCATTACCTCTAGATGTAAGTCAACCCACCACCTCGAGCAAAACACTCTCAAATGAAATACGGAGTAGATTGTGTATGAAAGCATCCTTGCGCTCATTCTTGGGCTGCTTGGAGCATCCTTGAATGCTCCACCGTTGAAAGATATCACTTGGGCAAGCGAGATGAAGAAGCGGTGGGTGATGTTTCAAATGTTGGTCTACTCGGTGGGACACTGACCACTTTTAGGACAATTGATGGAATGGATTCACGGCTCGGGTTCGCGCACTACAAGTCTCGCGGAAACTTTTTGTTTGCGAGTCCACATAATGATGGTAAAATATGAAGCATTGTCTATCGATTATCCATCATATGCATGACCAATGTTGCACGGGTATATAACAACGTTGTAACTACACAGCATCAGTCGTCATCATCCCCGTCAGATTTCTTCTTGGTTTTCCGTTTCTCTTTGCGGGCTTTCCTCTTATCCTCCTTCTCAGCAGCAGCATCCATCGCAAGAAAATCGCGGATTGAGGGTAATGCGGATGACTCTAATGGTTTGAGACGTAAGGATTCCTCTTCCTCTTCATCCACCTGAGGTGTATGGGTCGATGGAGGCAACTGAGGTGTAGCACTCTCCGTGGGTGCTGGCGGTTGTATTGCTCCTTCGTCATCGTGTTCATCTCCAAACCATCCTCTGGAACGAGCTTGTTCGGATGAAGGATGGACAACATTGGGACCATGCTCCGATTCGGTCTTGTGAGCTGAGTCTAAACCATCTTCATCACTGTCACCGTCCCCAGCAAAGCCTTCATAGTCACCAGCCCCCGCAAAAATATCCATGTCGTCGTCGAGTGGAGATGGAGGCCTTTGATCAACTTGCGAGAATTCTGCTGCAGAAGTTGGCGGGTGCTCAACTTTCGGGGGAGGAACGGTGTTGGTCGGTTGGGGTGAACCTGATTTCCCCTCCACTTTCCTTTTCTTCCTTTTCTTGTCACGGCTTGTGCTCTCTTCCTTGCTACGTTTTTTGTTGCTCTTGTCATCCTTTTGCACACCTATAGGCTTGAAACCGATTGGCTTGAATTTTCCTGCTTTCTTTGCTTTCTCAAGATCGTGGGCTTCAGGAGGCTCAGCGGTGGTGTCGGTGGATTGCAAACCTTCGCCGTTCCTTTTGGCCTTCAGCTCCCGAATAATGTCTTCGCGAGTCCTCTTATTTTGTGCGGTGGGTTCCGAGGAGGCTTCGAGAAAAGCTTGCTCAAGGGTATCGTCATCTTCGGTAGAAGCAGCCGCCCGAGCTTTGTTCTGCTCTAGCAGAGACACATCTAGGCCCTTCACTAAAATCGTATGTTCGCTGTCTCCGCCAAGATACTGGCGCTGCTCATCAACCTAGGGGGCGTGAGTAGAAGTATGGAAATACATGCAATAGCACAAACAGTATCTTTATCATCATTTGCTGTCCGTTGTTCGAAATTTTCGAGAACAGCTTCTACCTGTATTCATTATTAGTGTCCTAAGCACAGGAGAATGGCGGGCGTACCTGAGCATAGTCACTTTTCCCGCCATCGCGCCTCTCTGCGGCCCTATCACGGTATTTAAGTTCAGTCTTCTTCACTTTGCGTGGCTTGAATGTTGGCGCAGAGGATCCCGAAGCTTTCCTGTCAGTTAAGTTACTATACATATTAAAACTCAAGATATTGGACATGCTGCTTCAATAGAGATGCGCCTTGAGCTCCTCTGAGCTGTGGTGTCGCACCAGGTGCTCGAGGTTTCTGAAGGAGCTGCCTGAAAGAATCCTGTGTTGAGTATCAGAGATATGAGTAAACTTGCATCTATCTATTGACTAACCTGATCCATAGCAAGCTGGAAGGGCGTGAGTTTCAAGTAAGGTTCGTTTCACGTTTGGGAAGTCCGAAGCTGATAGGCGTTGTTTGTGCATGTTAGAATCAGAGGCCCGAGTCGTTGCCGCGTGGGCTACAAGCGCTTACTAATTAGCATTGTTTTTAAATATCAACTCGTGGGTGCCGGTGAGTACCTGGTCGTTCATTGTCGACTTGTCTCCAGACTTATTTTTTTTTTTCTGTTTGTCCAGAAGGGAGTCAGGAAGACAGGTACCACTGCCGGATGTCATTCCGAGGGTCCTAAATAATACAACAATTTAGAAGGAACCTAGGCCAGCGCTCCAGACTCGGACAAGTCGACCGCCTTGAGGTTAAACACCGTGTCCGTTTCTGTATCGAAGGCTTGGAAAGCAGCCTGGATTTGCCGCTTTCATCGATTTAGTCATTTGGCAGGTTAGGTTGCCCTTTGCTGTGGGACTCTTGGCACCCCTGATCTGATTTAGATTAAAGCTGCGGCGTGCATCGTTAATGCTCATCCTGGGTCTCCGCGTATTTCGTCCCACAGCTCGCGTTTATAAGCTCTTCAGCTTTGCTTCACGCTCAACTCATACTAGAACTATGGCTACACCCTGGACACCTAACCGATATCCAAAAGCTCGTCGGTCCGACCACGTTGACGTCTACAAGAGCGAGAAACAAGGCGAAGTTCGTGTTTCTGATCCATATCAATGGCTCGAAGAACCCTCCGAGGAGACCGATCATTGGACTACGGTGCAAGATCAATTTACTAGATCTTACTTAGATAAAAACCCTGCTCGAAGCAAACTAGAGCAGCAGATCAGGGCAAATACTGACTATGCTAAGGTTCGTCATAATCGCAGTAGCTATTTTATGATACTCACTTTTTCTCAAGTTTTCTGCGCCGTCGCTTAAGCATGATGGCCGTTGGTACTGGTACTATAATAGCGGTCTCCAACCTCAGTCAGGTGGGTCGAGACCCCATGAACATTTTGCATGCCGAGACACCTAGTTTCACAGTGATTTGCCGGTCTAAGGACGCTAATCTCCCCCACGGGTCGGGGGAGGAGGGGCCAGGCGGAGAAGTTTACTTTGATGTAAGAGTCAAATGCCCGTCTACTTTTGGCGGATTTGAGTCTGACACATGACTACACAGCCAAATTTGTTGTCCGCTGACGGCACTGTGGCCCTCTCAGTAACGGCATTCTCTCGCTCTGGCGAATATTTCGCGTATGGTATCTCGTTGTCGGTGCGTGATTATTCTATGTCATGTGGAACTGGACATTAATTTCCAACTCATTTCAGGGAAGCGATTTTTATACAGTTTATGTGCGCCGTACCAGCGAGCCTTTCACCGCGATTGACGGGCAACCTAACGATCACCACGCAAAAAGGCTCGCGGAGGAGATTCGCTTCGTTAAATTCTCGTCCATTACTTGGACTCATGATTCTAAAGGTTTCTTCTACCAGGTAGGTCCTGAGTAATTTCGATCGTATCTGACACCGAAGGTACTGTCCCCAGCGGTTTCCAAGCAGAGAGTCTCATGGTCTCGCAACGGAGGACAAAGCCGGCACAGAAACCACAGACGATAAGGATGCTATGCTTTATTACCACACAATCGGAACTCCACAATGTTCGAGCTATCCACATTTGGTTGTATCACTGTTTTCTTGGCTAATCCAAGCATTCAGCGGAAGATATCCTAGTCATGAAAGATGCCGAACACCCCGAATGGATGTGGGGCGCCTCGGTATCGGAGGTAGATGGGAGATATCTGTTTCTTGATATCGTCCAGGACTCTGGAAAGGTCCGTGCTCATTGTTTGTTCTACCTCGCCGATTTACCTAATTATTCTGGGACCAGAAAAACATGCTGTGGGTGGCCGATTTGCAAGAAAATGAAATTGGCCAAAACATGAAATGGGATAAGATTGTGAACGAGTTCGAATCGGAATACACGGTGTCAGTGGTGTCATTAATCACTGATGGAAACCATTTGACCTGCTGACACCGCATGCCATTCTCCCATCAGCATTGCGAATGACGGAACTAAACTATACCTACGGACAAATGAGAACGCGCCTCAATGTCAAGTTATCACGATTGACCTCGCGGACCCATCACGCCAGCACAAGGTCCTCATACCTGAAGTCAAAGATGCATACTTGGAGGACATCACTGCCGTAGGACATGATAAACTGGCCGTTGTGTACAAGCGCAATGTAAGGGGAGCTGCCCTACCTTCTCCATATTGTGTAAGCTGACGTCGCGGAGGACTACAGGTCATCGATGAATTATATCTCTACTCGATGGAGGGCAAACAGCTTGCCCGACTTGCTCCAGATTTCGTTGGTGCTACAGAAGTCACCGGCCGCCGAGCACAGTCGAACTTTTTCGTGTTCCTGACTGGGTTTACCAATCCTGGGATTGTAGCACGATACAATTTCGATGAACCGAGTGAAGATACACGTTGGAGCATATACCGGTCGACAATAATGAAGGGCTTAGTGCCAGATGAGTTCAGCGCTGAGCAAGTCTGGTATGAGAGCAAGGACGGTACGAAGGTGCCGATGTTCATCGTGAAGCACAAGTCAACAAAGTCCGATGGAACTGCACCTGCTATTCAATACGGTAAGATGTCATCATCTGTCTCGATCATCACTTGACACCCTGAATCAGGTTATGGTGGATTCAGTATATCCATAAGCCCTTCGTTCAGTCCCACTATCCTGACTTTCATGAAGGCATATGGTGCTGTCTTTGCTTTGCCCAATATTCGTGGAGGAGGCGAGTTTGGCGAGGAATGGCATCTTGCTGGCACAAAAGAACGGAAGGTGCAAGGCTTGATTGCTGTCGAGGATCATCTCTAATGTTGCTGTAGATCAACGTCTTCGATGACTTCATTGCTGCTACGTGAGTGGAGTCATCTAACGTCCTGCTTGCAAACCGAAAACTCATGTATGCAGAGAGTATCTTGTTAAAAACAAGATTGCTGCTCCTGGTAAGGTCGCCATCAACGGTGGATCTAATGGAGGTAGGTTGCTCCTCCCGCATATTTATAGTGATACTCAGCGATGATTTCAGGATTGCTCGTGGCCGCTTGTGTAAACATCGCCCCAGAGGGCACATTCGGGGCGAGCGTGGCCGAAGTTGGCGTGCTTGACCTTCTGAAGGTGAGAATCATGTTTCTGGCAGTATCTGTCCCTGCTCAACAAACCTCCTATAGTTTGCTGATTTCACAATCGGTATGGGCGCGTTACACTGCGAAGTTTGACGTCAATCTAAATTTCTGGTCTGCAGGCAAAGCGTGGACGTCTGACTATGGAGATCCGTATGACCCGCACGATTTTGATTTCATCTATCCCATTTCGCCCCTCCATAATGTCCCAACGGACAAGATTCTACCTCCCCTGTTGCTCATGACGGCCGATCGTACGTTGTCTTGTCTGAACCTTATCAATTTTGGCTGATCATGCTATGATAGATGATGATCGAGTTGTCCCCCTTCACTCGTTCAAGCATGCGGCAACGTTGCAACACACACTCGCCCATAATCCTCATCCCCTTCTTATCCGCATTGACAAAAAGGCAGGACACGGCGCAGGTAAGGCTACTGAGAAGAGGTGCGTGTTTGTTCTTCTGGGAAGTCTAAATGATTTACATTGCGATTCTGCAGGATCCAAGATGCGGCAGACAAGTGGGGTTTCGTGGCCCAGTCTCTCGGGCTAGAGTGGCAGGATTGATCGCACTGTTCAGCAAGGGCCATGACAGTGTAATACACGGCGATGCGCTTGTAGATACCCATACATCGTATTATCGGGAAACCGAAATTTTACTTAATTTTACGTAGTGCTATGTAGAATTCGGGTACTGCTAACCAATCCCGTGATGCTTATAGTCCCTTACTTGATCCGCGCTCGAAGGAATTCCGCCGGCGTTGTAGCCCTGGACGACCTGTGAAAAAACCCATTTTATAAAATGTGCAAGCGTCGCCGCAGCCTTCTCATGCTGACATTCAAACATTTGGAACGTAATGCCACCTTGGGCGGCGGTCAGGTTTGGATCTTCGGGGGAATTTCTGTCTTGAGAACCCGAGTTAACTTTTGCTTTGGGACAGGAGCTGGCAATTACATGTCAGTGTGATGACCTGATGTGAGAATAGCAGGACATGCCATTTGTGTTTTCCGTCACGTAAAACCGGCGCAAAATCATTATGGCTTCTTCTCGAAGGTACCCTCCAGTGGCTTGGTAAGATGGATGAACCGGATGCCTCACGCTGTCGACTAGTCGAAATCGGAATCAAAAAGATAGCAATGCAATAACAAACCTTGCATTGACACCTAAAACGCTGCCGCACCCGCCAAATTTATCATTCTCACATCCGTAAAATACCTCTTTAATGCCTAGCTGGCGAAGTGCAGACGCGCACATGATGCAAGGTTCCACTGTGACATACAGTACAGTGTCTGCCAGAGGATAACGAGTGGACTCTGGTGTCAGGTCCTTATCAGCAAGGATAAGATCGATGGCTTCAAGCTCGGCATGTCTGGAAGCCTGTAAAGTAGGAATTGGACCAGCGGATGGATGGGTGGGCTTATAGTTACATTTCTTAGCTCATTGGTGCGGTTCCTCGCACGTGCGATAACGCTGTGATTGCGCACAAAGACGCAGCCCACGGGCACTTCGCTGTGTGCTAATGCCTCTTCTGCCTGAAGTGTGTTATGATCAAGCAGGACTCTAAACATGAATTCTCACCATTAGCATTGCTTCTCGCATCCATTTTATATGGATGGGCGCGATGCTCATCTTGGATTGCTCGTCGTTATTGTCCTCTTTCTTCATGAATTAGAAAGTCGCACTTGGTTGGCATCTGCCTGCAGCCCCCGGAATCAATCACGTTGGAATGACTGCATCATAAAAGCTTCGCTGAGTTTAAAATTTGCTCAGCTGTCGTGACTAAGTCTAACTACTAGCCTCATCAACGTGCCGCTCGTCCGGAAACATAACACTAGGGCCTGACGGAGGCTGCGGCGCTGCGCAATATCCGTGATCTCTTGTGAAACACCCAACCATATTGTATTTGAGGCGGCATCCCTCAGGTGAGATCAGTCTATTGTTCGTACACATTGTTGCTAACATTTAACACCAAGTTCCCTGCTGGCAGACTTCATGCTTTCCGCTCCACTCCTCGACAAAGAAAATTCGTCCGACGTGACGAACTTCAAATCATCACCGGCGGCACGCCATGGGGTGCAGGACACCGGGCCCATAGTAATGACTACCCTCACGGAAGATGGCAGATTCGCCACAACGGAAGGCACCCTGCGCGTCTCGAAGCCATTCCGGTCAAGATCAACGAAGAAACTTCGCGCAATGATTACATTTGAACCCAGGAAGACGCATTTTGACACCACGAATGAAGCATCGGGCACCAATGAATTCCGGGTTCGTCACCTGCGTTCCGAGTGCATCCGTTTGAAACTAACACGTCACTGGCCAGGGTTTCTTTACGCTCTTCTGGATGTCACTGTTTCTATTCACAGTGCAGACTTATATCAGTAGCGTCGAAGCCAACGGTTATGCTCTGTCGTTCGCTTTCGCGACAATGTTTTCTCGGCACGCAGTCACGTTAGCACTGAGTGACTTGCTTCTGGTTTCCACCACTATTTTATGTGTTCCATTTGCCAAGGCCATCAGCAAAGGCTGGATCAACTACTATTGGACAGGCGCCATTCTACAACACATATTCCAGACATGTGTGCTAATCATCACAATCACATGGACATTTCATAGGTACGTGTCGTATCATGACTCCCGCTCATGTCCTGACTGCTGAACACCCCAGGCAATGGCCCTGGGTCCAGTCCGGCTTCCTCACTCTCCACTCATTTGTGCGCACATCATTTAGTGCTCTAAGGGCTTTACTAAGGGCGAGGAACAAAGGTCATGATCATGAAGATGTATTCTTATGTTTCCGTGAACGGCTACCTCCAGTGGATTTCTAGGCGCTCGATGGACGTTCTTGCAGAGCTTAATCGCGCTACAGCCGGTGTTGGAGGATTGGAACAGGCGTTGCGCGACGCGACTTCGAAGAAAGGAGAGGCAGAAGCGGCTTGGCGATCAGCCGAAACTCAATCTACTGATGTATCAACGCCTGTGGAAACGTGCACCCCTGACGCCGAGGGAGTATTGATGAAGTCGTTCACGGACGTGAAGACGGCCGCTGCCCTGAGGCAACGGCTTACTGCCGTCTCCAGAGGTGCAGATGGGAACACTGAAACTGAACATGGTGCGGTTAATGGAAATGGGCGCGGAAGTGAGGGGGTTGAGGTTGCATGTGTCCTTTCATACCACCCGGATGAGCTCGTCGCAGGTCTAGCAAAGGAATTTCTGGACTTGGACTCAGAGTTAGTGAGCGCGGGCCCAGAACAAGTGCGTTGGCCTGAGAACGTCACGTACCGGAATTTTGCTGTTTACCAACTGATCCCGACCTTGGTATACGAGCTGGAATACCCAAGAACCGACCGGTGCGCTGTAATCCACTTCATCACTACAATGTGAACTGACAAGGAGTCGCAGAATACGGCCGGTATACATCTTTGAAAAGACGATTGCGTTCATGGGCTCATTTGCGCTGCTGTATACAGTCGCGGAGTGTTTCATCATACCGCTCACGCCTACGCCGGATCAATCGTTCTTCCGCTCCCTCCTTGACCTTGCATTGCCGTTCATGATTGCCTTTCTGCTTCTATTTTATATCATATTTGGTGAGTGTTGAGCTGAAAGGGTGGTCTTGAACTGACGGGACACCCAAGAATGTATATGCAATGCGTTTGCTGAGCTTTCCTAGTAAGGTTACTGCACTTGTCACCTTCTGAGATGGCTGACGTATGCTTTGTAGCTTTGCCGATCGCCTGTTCTATGAAGACTGGGTGAGACGTTCTGGGGACCTAACTGCATCCCGCGAGTGACTCAACGTTGTTTTATACAGTGGAATTCTACATCTTGGGAGGAATTCTCACGCAAATGGAACAAACCGGTACACAGTTTCCTCCTTCGGCATGTGTATGCTTCGACACGCGCCTCGTACGGCGTATCGCGCACCACAGCGATGTTCTTCACATTCTTTCTCAGCGCCATGGCTCATGAGCTGGTCATGGCGATTGTGACGAAAAAGATTCGGTGAGATGCTCTCTATCTTTCATTCATTATGATACTGATTAACGGGGGTGGCCGATGCAGCATGTATCTGTTTTTAATGCAACTCATCCAGATCCCATTGATCTTGGTGTGCAGGGCACCAGTGATCCAGCGCAACAAGCTCATGGGGAATGTGGTGTTTTGGCTGGGACTCTACGCTGGCTTCCCGCTGCTTTGCGTTGCGTATGTTGCATACTAAGGATGTAACGTAGGAGAAGGAGATGTCGGCACACGATCAGAAAAATAGAAGATAAATATGTCGAGAGCTATCACGACAGATTCTTTCGGTACCCTAAATTACTATACATGTAATTTAATATCGAACATGCAGCATGTTCTGAACTCTGATACGTGCAACGAGGCGCAAGCGGAGGGACTTTGAGTGAACGAGTGCAAGATATAGTCATACGAAGAGGTTGGCCAGGGCGGGGCCCACCCTGGCAGTACATTTTTGTATGACCATACTTGATGTCCCTTCGCATGTGGAAGTTACCGAAGGACGGATATAGTGAATCCGGTGTTAATGCTCCCATTCTGCTTGTGCAAGCCAAAGTCTTGCCATTGATAGCGGCCGCGTTAGGCTTCACAGCGATGCACGATAACATACGATCCGATGCGCTAGCGGAGATATGATCATTGATGTCGCGCGTCACGATGCTATATAGGTACGCAGGAAATTAGCTGCGAGTCGTCGAGAACAAATTTCAATCATCTTTAAAAGACGTGGCACTATGATGGCCAAGACGAGTTGTGTTGCAGTTGCCAAACGGTAATTTGAATCTGCTGCAGAATTCAAGCGCAGTCGAAGCTCCGTCATCATGTCAATCATGTTGGAAGCACTCACATTCGTCCAGCACTGGGAGTCGCTTTGCGCGTGCAGTAGCCGTCACGCTACTGTTACTTATGTATGAGAAACTGCTTATCATTTCCGTGTAGAAGGAACGTGTTGTTCTATTTCGTTTGGGTACACACACACCTGGCAAACTGAAATAGTAAGTTCAAACAAAATCTTCGCACTCTAACGAAGTGACCATACCTGTGTGTCGTTTTGTCAGGATTAGATTCGATTAGGTTCACGGCATCACGTGTCACTGGTTGGTATCCGAATCGACGTCGGTCAATGTACGGTGTGTCCAGTTTATGTATAACGACCGTTCGTCGGGGCGCTTTTGTCGGACATTCACGTACGTCGTGTTGGCACAGGTCTCCGACTCTCGGAGGATCCGTATCCAAGTCGGTCTTTGCAATTGAGCGCTATCTCATGGCTATGCGCTATACTTATAGGGATGCAGCTGGGGTCTTGCTGTCTCGTAAAATAACTTCGGGAAGCGAACAGCATACTAGTGCTGTGCAAGGCCCAGGCCCTCTGAGATGGCGTTATGAGAAGAATATGCAGAATCCAGAGCGAACCATGTCACTTTGAGGGACGTATGAAACGTATGAGGTGAAAGGATTCACAGGGAGAGTTTGCGCTCCGGGAAGGGGTGAGATCGCAGACGCTAGGGGTATTCCGCGATGGGTGATGGATTACGAGACTCGTGGCAGATCGAGGAACGTTATATACTATGTTCCGGCTGTGGGTCTAATTTATCTAGATACTTATGGGTCCCTTAGGCGTACCTCACGGCAAGGGTGGATCCCGACCCACACAAAAGCGGATAAGCTTGAACGAAGTAACCCGAGTACCTGTAATTATTCGGGTTGCGAACCGTTGCCGGCTCGGGTATAAGAAGGTCATTGAGCTAGCGTATTTATGAGCAGCATTTTGGATCATTGTTACAAAGAATCGTCTAGGAGAACCAACTAAGCCCCGAGACTTTGGTGAGTCTGAGACATCCGATGGTCCGTGTTATCCGACTAAAAGAGGGGCCACGCACAGAACGCATTGTCAGCTGGCGTGTTGCAACGTGTAAAGCGGATCTTTAGCAGGTATTAAAAGGTGAGCCATAGCATGCCTTTGCAAAGCCTTCTTCCTCTAAACATTATCCTCTTCAGTCCTATCATAAAGCGTCAAGAACATCCGCAATTATACTTCAGCATCACCCAGATTCTCGACAATGCAAGTCAAGTCCGTCAAAGCGTTCATGAAGGACGTCAAGAGAAGGCTATCCCACAAACATAAACGAAAGTCATCAGCTACGACGACGTCGACAGCCACTACTTCTCCCCCATCCACACCTTCCGTTCACCACTCTCCTCTGTACGATGATCCGCACATCACACCCGCCAGCCCGCGTAGTCAGTCTAGCAGTGCGACTCTGGGCTCTCGCCACTCTTCGGACGTCATCGATATCAGCTCGAGGCACTCGAAATCACCCTCAGAAGACATGATGTCTGCTGATGACCATGGATCGGATAACAGCGGTACCTTTGTCACCGCCGATTGGGGTCTTGCTTCGTCTCCACGTGCGCGCATTAAATCCCTCGGCCGAAATAGTTCGGTTGCACCAGCATCTATCGCAGAATCAGTCTCTTCTTCCCACCCTTCTCAGAGCTCCCTCTACGCTTCTGCCCATTCCATGCCTCTGGAGGATTCCATTGAACGCCCCTCACAACTCCAGACTTTGCCTGAAGACGGTGGGGAGAGCCCAGGTATACCATCACAAGTGTTGGAACCTGAGGTACCGGATCCGTTCATAGTCGAAGGCTCGGAGGGCGCCTTATCCGAGGGAGAGGGTGTCTCGGGATATGAGGTTGAGTATGCCTCATCTGAGAGCGAAGGAGTTCCCCCCGCAGATGACGAGATCGCGCTCGCACAATCAGCCATTCTTTCGCCGTCTGAAGCACCCCCCTCACTCCCTTCACCCAACGTCAACAAAGATGTTCCCCCGCCTCCCGCAAGCGAAGCCGAGTCTGAGGCACCCGAATTGTATCTTCCTGGGCTTACAATGCCTACAATGTTCTTACCCATTCCAAACGTACGCCTCTCTTTATCTTACACTCTTACCTGGTGGTTCCATCAACGCCCGCCATTGATGTATGTTCCATGTACTATTAGACGGACCCTCTAAATATTCTCCTGACCAAATATGTATCCCCGCCTGAGAAGCGTCCCGTACGAGATGTCACTGGCGAATGGCAAGATTCTGATTTTCACTCGATGGTTGTGAGTATGAAAGTACGACTTGTGCTACGAGTTCAAGCTCTCAATGAGTTGTGCCCCGGATATTAGATGTCAAACAGCTGGCGAGCGCTTGCCAGAATGGCGCGAGATCGTCTGGTAACTTGTAACCCCGAGGACCTTATTCGTGTTCTCGATGTAAGCGCACAACGGTCATGCACGCTGTGACTTAGCTTCTTTCAACAGCTCTGGTCTCTGCGCCTATCAAGCCTCGCTCGTCTCCGCCTCTACAACCAAACGTCCGCTGAATGCACCAACCTTTTCGCAGTGCTTAATGCTACGGAGCCCCTGTCAGCCCGGACATACCTATTCGACCGCGTCCTCCCCTTTGAGCTCAAGGTTATGCATGCTCGCCTCAAATACTGGGCAGGCGACCCCATGGGCTACCTGGACGTCCTTTATGCCTTGCTCAAGAATTGCAAGATCCAAGCCAAGAGTTCAAAAGCCGAGGGCGACGACACCAGCTTGTCAATGTGGCTTGAGCGCGCTGCACGGATGTGCCTGATCATTGCGTCGCAAATGATCGAGATGAGGGCATGCATGTTTTTTTCCGTTTCTCGATAAGCGAGCTAATTAATACCCTTGTTGGGGCGCAGGATTTCACTGCTGCAACGAAACTCTTGGAGCCGCTGTTCGCACAACGTACGGGGCAGCTACCTTCCCCTGCCATTCGGTCTGCCGTGGGTCGCATTTATCTGCAGAGTGGATACCTCACCCAAGCTGCGGCGCATTTTGCTGTCGTGGAGGGCGACGCCAGCGTTCCGCAGACGCTCAAAGATATGAATGCCGCCTTACTCGCATGTGCCGAGGGAAACTGGGCGCGGGCAGATGAACTGCTACGAGCCCTCGTACAAGCAGAACCGGATAACTTTGTGGTGAGTACTTTACTCGAGTTATTTGCGTATGGTTGATGATAACACACTTAGGCGATAAATAATCTGTCTGTGGCTCTTCTGAGTCAGGGGAAGCTCAAGGAGGTGAAGATTATCTGATTTCTATGACAGTTCCGTATCCAACCCCTTTTCTAGGGTATCGAAGTTCTCGAAGCTGCGCTCCACAGCTCCCCATCGACGGTCGTGGTAGCAGAACCATACCTATTCAATCTTTGTGCGTGGATCACCACGCTATTGAAAATTCTGAAAACTGAAGCCTTCACAGCGACGCTCTACGAGCTCCACTCAGCCACAACTGTAGAGAAGAAGCGTGACCTTTTGATAGAGGTGGCCAAGTGGAGTGGAGATGGGCTGAAGACGACATGCTTGAAAATGCCGTCTACATGACAGGTTTTATTGGGGTGTCTTGGGGTTGTACCATATGAATGGAATGAACTAGTTTGGTCTTGTGCACTAATTGTTAGCGCAGGTGAAGGAGCAGAGAGTCTGTTGAAAAAGGGGTCGAGTTCATCACTGCCAGTCTCGGCGGACTTGGCTTTCATGCATGGGAAGCGATCAATACTGCGTTTTGGAGTTGGAGTAGACTGTTCTCGCAGCCATTTTATCACGCTAACGTCGCAGAACGGGTGGCGCTCGGGAGTGCATCGGATTACAGCGCCACAGACGTCGGACATGAATCATCAACGGAATCGGACTCTAACCAATGAAGGAACTGTGCTGAGTGTGAGTTATTTTGTAACTGTATGATGGCTGTGCAGATCACAGTTTCTGCAGTCTACCGGCCAAACCTACCTTGTGGCGATGGGACGGGAGCTGCCATCGCCGTAGGAGGCCAGCACCAATCACGATTTGTCGGCACCGCTGACCCTAACCAGTGCCATCACCTACGAGTGCCCCCACGCACTTAGTGGACGGAAGCCGAGTCACATCCAGGGGGAAACGTGCAACAACGTATGCTCGTCCTATGCGCATCGGATCGTGATGAGGCATTCTGGTTGGCTTGCAGCGACAGTGCGCAGCCCCAGAACGCATGAAAGCAGTGCCTCCATCACCTTTTTGTGCGTATGTTTTATATGTCATTGCATTTTATTCGTCTGGTCTTGCCCTCATGTTATCACGAGACCTGATAGGTTTGTGAAAGTTACATTTACAGACACCCATCCTGATAGTTCTCTATCCTTCGGACTCGGTTTCGTCCCCCCTAGCATTGCCGTTTCATATGATTGAACCGCTGTGGCCATGAGACTAGTGCCGCGGGTCCCACCATCAGGTCAACACATACATAGGGAACCCCTATTGTTGGCGATCACTTGTTGTAACCCTTCATCAGGAAGAAACTTCTGCTCGGGCACCATTTAATGATGCAGACAGTGCTCCGCCGACATTCATAATTCGCAGTTCACGCTACCATAGAACGAATTACAACCAACTGTACCTGGCATCCCTGTGATTGAGCACAGCAGAATCCTCCACCGCTGCCTCTGCTTTCTTACCCGTGCGCCAGTGCAGACCTTCGACAGCATGGATGGCACGAGGACGGTGATGGAAGCAGGCAAGAAGTATGAGATGGATGCAATCCCCAACCCTATAGGAGATCTCATCGTTGCTCAGTTCCTTCCAGCACATTCACCCTACCACTGACATGCGGACAAGTGGATATGCATTGGTAGCAGAGCCGCGTTTGGCAGGCCTTCCAAAACTGGCGTTTTGGACAGTGGGCGACCCCTTGATCGAATACCTAGTTGCGAGTGGGAAGGAGTTGGCCGCAAGACCTTGTGAGCTAACCCTATTGTATTTAGCATCTTATAATCTCGCCATTGCTGAACCACGGTTTACCACTTAACGAATAACATTTCTCAAAGTGGTTGTTTGTTTCTAAAGCTTATGCCAAACAACACGAGATTATCTAAGCAATGTTGCCGACGGACTCGGAACCGCAACCTTCGCGTCGAGTCAAATCATGAATCACACTCCCAAACTCGTGAATCATGCAATACATCAGCATAGCTATTCTTGCTATCATCGTTTCTCGCGCGGACACTCAAAATTAGATTTTATTTCTCATCGATGATACCTTTGCAGCGCCTGCTCGCACATCACGCCGTCTACCCAATATCAATTGTGGAACAGGATGAGTACCTCAGATGTCCAAAGCTCTGAGACCGAAAGACTCCCCCTTCTGCATGAAACACAGCAGAAGAAGCAAAAGACTCCCCTCCCAAAACTGCAGGTCAGCATCTTGATGCTTGTCCAATTGGCGGAACCCATTGCCTCCATGTCAATATACCCGTACATCAACCAGGTAAAATATCAAAAGCATCTTCAGGAGATTAAACTTGAACGTTAGTTGTAGCTGATTCGAGAACTAGACATCACCGGTGGTAATGACGCAGCGGTCGGTTATTACGCTGGAATTATAGTATGTCATGTTATTTGAGCGAGCACAGATGCTTACCATATGATTCCGGTTGTAACAGGAGTCGCTTTTCTTCATCTCAGAATCACTGACGGTTCTGAAGTGGAGCCGTCTTTCTGATCGCATTGGACGTAAACCTGTCATTATGATCGGGTTGTCTGGAGCTGGCTTATCAATGCTTTGCTTCGGTCTTTCGACCTCCTTCTGGACTCTTGTCGCAAGGTTGGTCAATCTCATTCGTTTATGTGGTTTTTTTTCATCCAATGGTCCAAATAGCCGTTGTATCTGTGGAATGCTAAGTGGAAATAGCGGGGTCATGAGAAGCATGATGGGTGAAATTACGGATTCCACTAACATGGCACAAGGATTTGCCCTCATACCTATCACATGGTGCATAGGGGGCTTTTTCGGGTAAGCCTTTCTCTGAATGAAAAAACTCGAGTTGAGAGCATTACAGCTTCATGATGGGGGGAACTCTAGCGCGACCTCAAGACCGTTGGCCCAATCTCTTTGCTGGACAATTCTGGGCGAAATATCCATATTTCTTGCCTTGCGCTATCGCCGCATCAATTATTTTTGTGTCGTTCATGCTCGTATTTCTCCTGGAAGAGGAAAGTCAGATTTGAGATAGGCACAAATCACAAACATTGACACCCTTTCAGACATTAGCGACCAAGCGCAAGCGCAATATATCTAGCGATACCGTAGACCGTCAACTTTTGGAAGGAACCAGGAATAATGAATCTCCCTCGGAGAGTATGGCCAACGTCCCTCTACGTTCGCTGCTCATTCCCACCATCATAATCCCCCTCGCGAACCAAGCCTTGCTTGCGTTTCTCGACATCTGTATCTTCGCCCTCATACCCTTATTTTATTCCACCCCCAACTACCTCGGCGGACTAGGATTCGGACCCCCTGCGATCGGCTCATGGATGGCGCTGTTCGGTGTGATGGACGGATTGTTCCAGGCGCTGTTCTTCGCCAAGGTCGTCGACAAGCTGGGTCCCAAACGCACCTTCTACATCAGTACATCGTGTTTTATACCCATCATGATCATGTTTCCAGTCATGTCATGGCTCGTCTTCTCCCGTGGCGTTGATTACACGGTCACGATCGCACTGCTGTGCCAGCTTGTCTTGATAGTTGCGTGGGATTTGTCTCTAGGTGAGCGGTTTATCACGCGTATGCAGTCCCTATTACGGATCTCATGCTCACTTCGCAACCAGCCAGCATATTTATGTTTGTCACCGCATCAGCACCTGCGAAAAACCTTCTAGGCGCAGTCAATGGCATGGGGCAGATGACAACTTCGATCGCACATGCAGTCGGTCCCGTGTTCGCCGCATCCATTTTCGCATTCTCGAAGGATCACAATATATTGGGCGGTCACGCGGTATACGTTGTTCTGTGCTTACCTGCGGTTGGAATGATGTGGTTGGCGTCTCACCTACCCGAGGAGTTGCAGAATAGAGATGAGGATGAGTGAAGCTCTTTCTCTTACTGGGTCCTCATACCGGAGAGGAAGGAACTAGTATATACCTGTGCTCTTAGCGTACATAAATGATACAAGCCCTTGTCATTGATTACTTCTTCTTTCATCTCATTCTACACGAATCTTTTTCTCGATAACATGATGTAGTACGTGGCGGTGGGGGGATATGCAAGGAGCGCGTGAGTGAGGGGAGGGAAGGAGGGGCGCCCAAGGAGGAGAAACAAGTCCCGAAAACACAAACAGGGTAATACGCAGTTGTACGTGGTATCTGGTTCGTATCGTAAGCAAGATGGATAAAAACGAGCGCCCACTGTAATATGGTAGTGTAGTGTAAGAATGAGTCCGTGCGTAATACGGTGTCTCGGGCGCTTGTACACTGCTGACTTGCCCTCTCTTGCCGGAGAGATGTGGCCGGGGGGTAGAAACGGATTATGCTGCGCTGTACAAGAACAGGTTGTTCGTCGCAGCGATCTAATATTGAAGTGTCAGCACAAGACTTAAGCGCAGATATAAAGCAAAAAGAATCGGCAGCCCAAAAAGTGACGTGCAAAGCCCGAACTACATGCAAAGTGTGACACTCACAGCAATCGTGTTCTCTCGTGGATGCCAGCTAGCATGCAAGATCTTCTTGTTGAAGTCAAGCGTATCTGTTTGCATCGCGTCCCGCAGTCCGCCGGGCCGCGGGCCGTTCTTGAGCCCGTTCTTGCCGGCAGGTGCACCGATCTTCTTGGCCTTGAAAGCAGACTTGTCCGCCTGCAGCACGACATCATTCGGCGAGTCGGTGTCAAATATGCGGAAGAAGTTGTGGTACGAGCCCGTTAGCACGTGCCTAGGTCGCAAGTCAGTTAGTACTAGTATCGGAACATATGAAAGGATCGGTTGGACAGAAAATGAGATAAAGGTGGAGCAGATGATAAAGAAAGGTACCGGGACAAGGGCGCGACGGGAGCAAATACGCACTTATCATCTCCACTCCATACACACTCAAACTTATCAAAGATGCAGTCGTTCTCATACAAATCGCAAAGCTTGCCGCGGAGGTGGTCGTGGATAGGAATTGTCTTCACAGGGCGCGACTCCATGTTAATGTCCCATATCTTGAGGGAGAGATAGTCGCGCGACAAGATGTACCGTCCGTCGTGACTGAACTTGACATCAGATATAGAAGAGATGATCTCGGAGAAGAAGGATCGGGATGTTGGGTCTTCTTCTTCTTCGAAGCCTGCACGTGATTCAAGGTAAGGGGCAAAGGGTCTAAGCATTCAAATCAGGCACCTACATTTTGCATGACGGTCGCATAGTGCGGAGTCGCGCATGTCTGCAAGCTTGATATTACTTTTTGAGCTCGAATACATGAAAAGGTTGCATTGCTGAGGGTGGAATTCCGCTGCGGTGATCACTTCTGTGAGTTCTTCCATATTGACCGGTTTGATATCCACGATATCTATTGGTCATGAGCGTCTTATTTAGATAACGGTGGGTAGAAGAGGCTTACTAAAACTCTGATCACTGATGCCGAGGTTCCAGAGGTTAATGCGTAGATCGTCTGCAGAGATGTAGGTTTCCTGGTCGGAATTGACGGATATGGAGTGGATATGGTAGGCATGGGCATTAGCGTAGACTTTACGTGGGACTGCGGCGATAATGTTGTCCTGTGGCTGCATGCGAGGGAGCTTGAGATGGGAGACAAGACTTGGGGGTGGAAGGGCACGATGGCCATCGAGGTGGTTTGACTCTGAAACTACACGGATGCTCTTCTCAAATATCTTCCATAGCTTGATTGTCTTGTCTGTGTGTGGGATTAGTCAGGAGTGCTGGGAGGGAGAGGGGAGGCGGACCGTTTGTAGAAAGCAAGAAGTGTGCGGTATTCTGTCGTCTGCACCACTTGATCTTGTTGATCTTCTCCTCGATTTCAAGAGACTTTAGATAGTCAAATTCTGGCTCGTGTGACTGGAACTCTGTGTAAAACTTGTACTCGCAGCCTCTTTTCTAATGATCGCGTGGCGTAATCAGGGCTGGGATATGGGATCGATAGGATTGGGAGGTGACTCACGGACTCGTTGCGCTCAAATAGAACGACACGACCACCTTTGTCGCCTGTGGCGAGGTAATTTCCAGTTGCATCGAACTCCACTGTGGATATGATGTCGGCTGCGGTGTCCCATCGATGCGGGTCAGTTGAACCAGAGAGTCGATCAGAGTGGGTGCACGGACCTTCTGTGATGTCGTCCACTTCACCCTTGTCACCGAAGCATTGTGCAAAGCGCCAGCTACCAGAGCCTGATGGGTCGATGTCCATGATTGTTCACGGTGAGACTAGAGGGGGTTCGCTGGATTGTTATAAGAACAGTCTAGAATTGATTTTTGATCTAACTCTGATAAAAGATGACTAGATTGATGATGGGTTTGTACGAGTTTAAAGGGTTAGGGTAGCGTGCTCGTACAATATGCTAGTCAAGTCCACTTCGCCTCTTGGATGAGGCCTTTTGTTGTGCCCTTGTTTGGTCATACCCGGCTTGCACCGTAACACTCAACCTCAAGCACTCTTTTATCACAACCTACACAAATGCCTATTGCACCAATCACTGGCAGGCTTAGAAAGAGACTTTGGCTCGACCTCACTGTCGGCCTTGGTCTAGGCATCTCATCTGCTTATGCGTATTGGTCAGTACATTGTTTTTCGGCTTGTCACAAATATGCTCATATGTGAATAGGTATGGCGTACACCTCAAGGCTGGTACGTTTCAGTAGCAGTGGCTCTTTGTTCGTCAACACTAACTTTCTGCAGTACAAAAACAGGAGGAGTTTTATTTCAAACTGGAGCGGGCAAGAGCGCAGTCGCAGTGATGAGCCAGTGTGCATGACCGCACATTAGTGTACACCGAACCTCTGTCCCCGCCCAAATCCACTGCGTCCCTTGGAGTTATCTTGGCTGCCAGCTTGCGTCCGAACGAATGTCTTCCTGAAAAATCAAACGTGCCCATAGCAGTATGAGTCTTAAGTCTTGATTCTCACTCATGAAGAAGCCGATGAAAAGGTTGTATTGATACTGTCTACAAAGTACACAAAATGTCTGGCACAAAAGAAAACATCCTGGCGATAAAAAAAAAATGACAGGCAGATGATCTCTTGAGCCACGATACTATGTATCTCAGTTTCGCCGTGTCGTTTACCGCCATTGCCACGAGAGAAATGTGCAAGACGAAGATAATCACGGCAGATCATGAAACAATGCAGCAAGATGGCCCCGTCGTCGAACTTCAACAGAAATTTGACACTTTGATGAAGTCAAGCGGCGGAGACATCATTTGGATGAGGTCGATACATACAAGAAAAGTTTCGAGGATCATAAGTGCCACCAGGGTTTACATCTATTTGTTCTGATGATATAATCGCCTATTGGTCCAGCGTGTGATGGTACCAAACTTACTTACACTCGCTCTTACAGCGCTTGCAGGATGAGTGCTAGAAGTACCCACAAGGGGTTCGGCTCATCGCATGCTATCCCTCCCAATCCTACCTTTCTTGACTTTCCAAGATCTGACGGTGACCCCAGCAAGTGGCCCACAAACACTAGCCCCCACGTCGACAGCGAGGGCCATGTAAACTACATGCGTCAGGCTGCCCTAGATGAACCATTATCGATCAAATGGCGCGTCGAAGTCGCTGCATCCCTCGCCACAAAGCTCAATATGGCTCGTAAGTAAACCCTTCTTAAACCTGAGCTACTGATCATTTATATTCCTTTCAACACCAGAGGGCAACTATGTATTGCAAGGATGGCCTGCGGGCTATCAGATGTACGATCACAACAAAGGCCCAAAAGATAACCCTCGTCACGATGCTTATCTTATAGGTGAGCTGTGCTTCTCCATCAGCGCAATTAGGTGGCGCCAACTATCAAAATGCTAGGTTCCACCTTCGCCAAACGTTTCCGCTCTGTCCCAGAATTTATTCCCCACGCCCTATGGCTGCTTACAGACCCCGCGCTTGACCGCAGTAACTGCAATTGCAAATATTGCAATAAAAAACCCCAACGTGAAATCACTGCTTCCATGGGCCTTCTCCCAAAGCGTGGCGGCTCTACGCCCTCGGCTGCAAACACACCCACACGAACGATTCCACCCCCCAGATTGAAACGGCAGCCTCAGCCACCTAAAGAGAAACTCGCTCAAGATAAAAGTTCACGCGACAAAGAAAGGTTTAGACCATATGTCGGTGTTCGTCGCATGCCCAAACCTGTCAAGCAGCCTGTACCAAAGCAAAGCATGCTCAGGGAACGCAACTCTGACTTGAGCTGTGCCTATGGTCCCGAAGTCAAAGTTCGCCGATGGTTCCGTGACGGCGAACTCCTCTGGTGTGCATTGAACACCCCGATCGACGGGCCAAGCGGCCCAGGTGGCGACGATTCCATCTTTTTCTGGCCAGGTCTTGTTGAAGAGACAAGAATGAAGCCTACAGCCTTTCCGAAGGATGCAAATATGAATGTCCTTGATGGATCATCAAGTATACACCCGAGCGCAAACCCTAACACATCCAATGGCGATGAGGAAGTGCCTTGGATCATCCGGCACGATCTTTCTTACAAAATGAAACTCCTCGGCATCTCCCATTCATTGTACATCTCAGACCAGCATGTTCTTCCATACCAATCAGTCGCCCCCTCAGACGAACTCATTCAAGCTATTCATGCGGTATCCTATGAGGACCTTGACCCAGATCCCGCACGCACTTCCGCATTCAACCCTTATTCCACCTCTTCAGAAATCACCTTTGTAAAAGCAGCAGCCCCGTACGGCATCGCATTGCAGATTGGCGCAAATATTTCTGGGTATTGGGCACCCACGGACGACTGGGAGTTCAAATTCACCGTTGAATACCCCAATCTTGGTCCACCAAAATCAGTCAGCACATACCAAAGCCTAGATTCAGTGATGAACTCAAGTATGGCACATAATGCTAACCTCGCATCGTCCATGGCGGCGCCCTCTGGCTCAGGCTCTCACACGCCCAGTATATCTGCACCGCTGCCCCCACTCGCAATGGGTCAGACGATCGTGCAGACACGCTACCAGGGCTTGTGGTGGGGGGCAGAGCGCATCTGGACAGACGAGCTTATTCGACTCAAATTTTCGCGAGGCCAGATCGCTCCCGAAGGAAATGATCTTATCAATGCGCCTGCTGGTCCAAGCAAGAAGGCGCAGGAGTATGCGCGGTCCATGGGCGGCCAGGTCGGCGGTGCTGAGGGGCGGGGCGTGTTTATGCACCTCGAAGGATTGTTCGTTGCCGATCCGCCGAGCGGGAGGGGATCCAAAGTCTGCCATGCAGTAGGGACGCTTTACGAACTCGTGGATGAAGACTGGGAGGAAGAATGTGACGGTCGGGAGATGATAGTTGACAAAGGGAAGGGCAGAGCGATCGAAAATGGCAATTCAAGCATAGACGGGCCACTTGCACTGGATGGTCTACCATCCGGACTTTCATTCATGAATGGTACATCCCCACTGAAACCGCCCCCGCTCGCAAACCCAGATCCAGCGGTTCCCGTTGAAGGCACGACAACAGATGTTCTCTCGCACAGCAACGTAGCTGGCGCCTCCGCCTCCGCTTTCGCTTCTGCCTCTACCGCACCAAAACGTGACGTGAACAACGCGCTCTCGCACCCGGTCCTCAGTTCCTTTCCACTGCCAAAGGCCCCCGACGGGTTCAAGTTCCGCCCCATCTTGAAGCCGGGCCATGAGATTGTCGTGGACCTGACGTGGATCGCAGGACGGTATTACCCAGGCCTTCTCGAACACCGGCTGCTTGACAGGCACGTCGAACGCGCGCTTGCTGCGGGCGGAACACAGTTATGGGCTCTCGAAGGTCTGACTGCTGGGTGCTATAATGCGATGGACCCGACGAGGTGGAAGGCGACTCGCTCCGCGATGGTGCGGGAGGCAAATAATGATGCGCGGGTGGGGTTAGAGGAGCACTGGAAGAACAAAGAGAAAGAACGCCAGGAGGCGAAGCTGTTGGAGGAATCATTTTTGCCGCCGTCGGGAATGGATAGTGGTGCTGGGGGATCTGGGCTGGATGAGAGTTCTGGCACTGCTGCGCCAGGATCAAACGGCGATGGGCAGGGTGTTGTGGACGCCAACGAGGAGAGAATTGAATGGAAAGTAGTACCGAATGGGATGCTGGAGGACAATGCGATGTCAGTTGATTAGTGAGTTGGCGGCTGTCTTGCATATTTATGTCCCTTGCATCCATCTAAGTACCCCGCTAATGTTTTCTTTTCACTGTGCTATCATGGAATGTACCATACGTGAAGAGTCCGACGAGTTGCCCACCTGAGTACTTCAGACTCCGCATCGTCACTTGTAAGTAATTGGGGGCCCCGACAAACTGTACCATGGCTACATGCTCTGTGCACCCCGAGTGCTAGGTCATTAACGACAACTTATTAACAGGGCAAGGAACGACTTCGGAAACAGATGGGCGAAGATGTTACGCAGGTGCGAGTGAAGGAGGTCCCAGACACTGCATCATCTTAACTGACAGTGTCGTATTGTAGATATGCAGCTCTACGTGCCGCAAGCTATCGGCGTCAATTTCAAGAAGTGTAATCGTCTGAAGTGGCCTTCTCGCCAAGGTTACATATTGTAAGCACGGAGCATTTCTGCACTTCACAAGAAACGCAGTCCTTAGATTGAGAATAACATGTTGATCCTCCAAATGGTACGATCTTGAATCTTCACGTACACGGTTGCAGAAAGCCTGAAGATCAAGAGCACAGCTCATGGCCATTCTTGTCTCATAATACATCACAACTTTCGATGGTGTCGGCCCGATGATCTTCAAACAAGCCAACGTGTTGGGAGCAAAAGGAAAGGAACGACCTCTGTGACTCAGAACCAGTTAAACTATATTTCTTCAAGACAAGAGTTAATTGTTGATAACGAGGCCAGTGACTGACCCCTGTTGCTCTGCTCCGCGGTAGCCGCCTAAGCTCAGCGCAGGTAGCATGATATCTAGAAGCTTAGTTTGACTTTGGGTAGTACTATTTCATTTTTGTAATATATTGATAACTACAAATATCAATAAGATTGTTTACAAATACCGCTCTACGAAAGACTACGATCATACGGGTTCTGCCTCAGGCTGCAGTGCCGCTGCACGCTATTCACGAAAATTCATAAGACGATATTAAACGACATAGATAACAACCGCAACCGTGTAGTCAAGGGCGAGCCTGTTTGTTCTTCGCTCTCTGATTGTTCTTGGACCATTCCCTAGCCTTAGCTACACCCTGCCAGGGCAGGTCCTCCAACCGTGGCCCATCAGCTAACAGCCAACAGCTATAGTTCACAGTAGCAGTTCATACTGACTGTTCCCATCAAACATGGCCACCCTTCTTTCACCAGCCGTGTCCATGGCCACCACAGACTCTACCCCGTTCTCCCAGTACCATTCTCTCCGCCCGTCTCCAACACCATCCTCAAGCTCTTCATCATCCAGTGGCTCTTTGGATCGCGCAGATGAAGGTGCGTCATTACATTCTCCAGTCCGCCGCCTCGAGGCAGGTGTTTACGGCAGAACAGAAAATCTCACCATCACCACGTCGCGCTCATTGCTCGCGAGAAACAAGGGGAAGCGAAAGAGCCATGAGTAAGTTCTCTTCCGGTCCACTTCAATCTCGCTCGTGACATGACGCGCAAATCTCAGAGACATTCGTCTCCTCGCCATCTCCACACACATCACCGAACTCTCGTACAGTATATCCGACATCCAGACGCGTATATTTGGTACGCGACTTCTTAGCCCCATCCGTTTCTTACTTATACAATCCCCAGAAATACAGGAACTACGACATAAGTCTCAATCTTCAGGCGATGCAGCCGCCACGACCGTCGTCATCGACAAAGCTCTTATGACTCTTGATGAACGCCTTGAAGCTGTCGCCCATGGCATGAAATCCGTGTCTGATTCTGTTTCCCCCTTTCAGATCCAGTCAAATGATACTCCTGACTCCGAACAAGCTGTACTGGTCCGCAAGCATGCAGTACTCGTCACCGAATGGGAAGCCGTGCAGAACGACACGGATGTTCTGAGGGAGGAGTTGAAAGAGGACAAATGGCTCACTGTGTTCAGAACCGTCACAGAACAGGCTGACGGAATGATGGGGAGCTTGGAGAAGGCAGTCAATCGTTGTCAGGTGCGTTCTTGCGCTCTTGATATTTGCATCATATACATATATGCTAACACGGCGCAGGATTTTATTTGGCAGGTACACCGGGGAGGTGCAGAGGATTCACTCTGGCAGTCCAGGGGCTCAGTTAGTTCGGACAAGAATCCTCTGAGCATCGAGGTATTCAACGAGTTGCTAAGCTCATTCGAAGCAAAGAAAAAGTGGAGTATCTCCTTTTGCATTCTACTTCGTCACTCATTTCTTTTAGGCACTACGTCCCAGCCACGTCCAAGGTACTTGCGATCATTGACAATGGCGTGCAGAATCGTGTCACAAAGAACGGGGAGACGCTCCGACGACATGGAGAATCTGCTAAGAGGTGGCGGATTCTCAAGGAGCGAATGGCCAAGACGGAGAAAGAGATGGAAGCCGTACGAAAGATCCTCACGGGTGGTGATATGGCTGCCAGTGAAACTGGTTCCACAGTATCGGGGTATACGGCAAATGGCTACCTTGCAACACCCTCAAATCACTCTTCGAAAGGCCGTGCACCGAGCCGAGCAACAAGTTCTACGAGCACTCTTTCGCGGAGCATATCACCTCTGAGAAAGTTTGCAAGGAAGATCGCCGGTCACGTACGCTCGCCTCCGGCCCCCGTCACTCCATTGCCTGTATCACGAGAATTGTCTTCGGTGTCAAGGGACTCCTCACAATCACAGGGTCCCTCATCGGAGCCCACCAAGATACTACGACGACAACGCACCTCTATATTCGCATTTAATCGGTCTACCAGTGGTGCCCCACTTACACCAGAGAAGGGACACAAATATAGCCACAGCCTCACGCCCGACTCCTCCCCCGCTTCCAAACGCCTTGACCGTGTCGACGACCCGAATGCAACCGTGAAACTGAAATTGCTAAAGCAGCCATGGAACAGCTCAACGAAGGTAGAGGCGCCGGACCCTGCGGCGACCATCAAGCCCACTCCCCCAAAGCGGTCAAACGCCAAGTCTGTTCTCACCCCTGAATATGGTCCTCTTGTGCCGAGCACGCCTTCACGAAGAAGCCTCAGCCGTAGTTCAAACGCGTCTTCACGACCTTGGTCTCCTGTAACTTCTTCTGCATCCACAAACCCTTCTATACCTCCTCTTCCACCTCTACGTCCACCATCACGAGCTCAAACGCCCAGCCTGGGGACGACACCACGCCCACGGCCCAAGACCCCAAGTCATATTCCAGCCCCCGCGCTACACTGGCGCTCCGCGTCTGCACGGCAGCCTGATGGTGATGATGACGAAGAGCTCACGACCCTGATGCAGCGCGCATTTTCGCCTCCACATACTAATACCTCTCCAAGCGCCTTCCGTTCGTATACCCCGAGCGGCGTACGCATACCCCCACCACGCCCTCCAAGCCGATCACAAATACCCCTTCCCAGCGTGCACGTCTCCTCCGAATCGCGTCCCTCGTCATCGGCGTCCTTCTACCGCCCCCAAAGCCCACTTACCCCAGGGTCTCTCCTCAGGGCACAGACACCCGAATCAACACTGAAAGCAAAAGCTCAACAGATACCGTTCTATGGGGGCATGGGAAACAGTGGGATTCGTACATCTGCGCGGCAAACTATCGCAGGAAAGCTCCCGCCGTCGTCATTCCGCGATTCGTCGACGACCCGGACGCCCAACTCGCGTCCGGGGTCGCGATCAGGGTCGTATACACCCATGGAGCGCGACCCAATGCATTTATACGTCCCCGCGAGTGACAAGGACCCACTCGACGTGGAGGTTGCGGTGATTGTGAATGCTATCCCGCATGGGCTATTGATTGAGCGTGTGGACCCCCCTCTGAAGGCGCCGCCGAAGGAGGGGGAGGAGATCAGGGCGTCGTATGCGTTTTCGAATAGTTTGAGTCGGAAAGTGGTGACTTGTAAACTGACGACGCTGACGCGCTCCGGGGCGAGAGGGGGCGGGACGTCGAAGAAGGTTATGTGTCGGGTTGGAGGAGGTGCGTATCTGGTTCTGTTCTTCCATCGGCGCAAGGTATTTAAATGGATTTTCGTAGGCTGGCAAGATTTGCAGCTCTACATGCTCAACCGTCAAGCAGGCATGTAGACTTTTACAAGGAACGGTTACCCATGCATCAAACCTGAATTATTTTTTTTGCACTTTTCACATTTCATCAATGACGATCCAGAACGATCGCACCTAGAGAATCGCTAGCCACGAAACAAATTTACTGTATTGCATCATGATTATATCCTCATGTTCATTATGTCCGTTAACGTTTTGTGCAGTTTCTTATTTCTTGTTGGGGTTTAGTCGCAGCTTGCTATTGAATTGCTATGATGTTTAGTTTACGAATGGTGACGATGTTTGGTTTGACGCGTACATGTCGACTTCATCGATACTCATCCATCGAATATAAAGATGTTGCAACGCATATTATACATAACCTGATCCATGCATATGTAAAAAAAATCCTGTGCTCATCTAGCGACTGCCCGCGTATCGCCATTCTAATACCCCGCCCAGCTCTTCACCTTCGAGAACCAAAACGAGCGTTCATTCTTCAGCGGCAGCGGCACCGCCTCCCCATCCTCTACATTGACCGAGTCATACCCAATAAAATCGAGCTTATTCCACCGCCCGAGGGGGCGTGAACGCAACGAAAGCGTCATCTGGAAGACATACTTGTTTTGCTGCGGCTCTGCGGTAGCGTGCGCCGACGACAGGCGTTTCTCAGTAAGGTTCGTGATGTAGACAGTGCTACCGGACAAATACCAGTCACCGATGTAGAAACCCTGAGATGGACATGGTTGAGTTTTAGGTTGTGGGAGCGGGGTGAGATGGTGTGTACATGCCTTCATGCGCAGGTTGGGCTTGAGCATTGGAATAACGGTTTGGGGTTGCCATTCCTCGTTGGTGAGGAGGGATAGGACCTGGCCGTTGGGGAAGAATCGGCTGGGATACTTATTGTCAACGAGGGGAAGAGATGGCCTCGGGCGCGACTCGCGAGACTTACAGGTATCGATGATAGGTGATGAGGTGAGTTACCTGCAAGGGAGTGATGAATTCAGCATGTCGAAAATGACGTGGGGTCCTCTACTCACATTGACCCAAGCGTTCTCACTAGAGCCCATCCGCCTATGGTCTTTGTAAGAAAGTGGAGATGATACATCTGTGAAAGCATAACTTACATGTAATGGCAAACAGCAATGTATACCCCATCCAAACGCAAGCGGGGATGTTCGATATAAACTTTCCGGTAGTCCGAATTGTATGATTCCACGATATTCGTTATAGACTCATCATCAGCGATCTGCGGGGGCTTATATGCCAAGTGGACAAAATCTCTGTTGCAAAATATTGATAACATAACGTATATGCAAGAAACAAGCACCATACCTCCAAATTGCAGTATCCAAACTGAGCACTCGTGCTTTACGACTAACAGCCGCGAACCGCTCGATTGAGGCGTAGTCAAGAGTTCGAATGATTTGGAGCAGAAGCTCGTCAGGAACAAGATTAATGGGAGGTCGTCCCCCCTTCTCATCTTCCGGCTCAAAGACAAGATTCTCAGGAAAGTCCTTGAGCACATGTGCAAGAACCCCTGACGTCACGAATGATTTATCCTTGCTATCCTGGTGCACTTCGAGCTTCTCCACACCCCGTGTAACTGCATCTACCGAGCCAGCGGATGGAATTTTCTTGTGAGTAGCTGGTTGAGCAGCAGAACGCTCCTGTGCGCGTTGTTCTTCTATGAAGTACGCACGATCGACGTTCGCATCGAGACGAAACGCCTGGCGATAGAGTCGGAGAGCCTCGTCTAGCTGGCTGTGCTGCTCGTGAAAAGCTGCTTTGCGATAGACCTCGACGGCATGAGCCAGGGTGGGACTGAGATGAGATTGGCCGTGAGATGCGTGCGCTAGGACGGCAGGCGCACCCGCGAGGGCATGGGTTGCAGGTCCCCGAGATGCTGATAATGTGTTAGTGATAGTAGCAGTTTTCGTGCTGGTGTCACTCCGAGCTGGGGAGACGGCGCGTTCTGCAGTAGCGCTGCCACTGGGAACGGGTTGAGTTTGTGGGCCTGATGTAGCAGCCTGTCGTTGCCTGACCTCGGCCTTCCATTGCTCTCTGAAGCGTGCGAGTTCTGCCGGCTCCTGCTCTGGTGCTGGGATATCTGATGTCCCTGCGCTCATTCCACACCTGAAAGCTGATACTCAGCTAGATAAGAGTCAGGTTAAGTATACCTTGGGAGCTTGTATCTTATTTAGCTGTGAAACGGAAGCAAACCGAAATACTTTACATTACTACTCGCTGACAAAGTAATTACCCAAGTGCGATACAAGTTTTGGCAGTCGCCGATTGGTAGTGACTTGGAGTTGACATGGAGCATATTGCTAGTATAAAGAAAGCGAAGACCACATTATTGGTATAAATAAAGCATGGGGTGACCGCGTTGGCAGGGGACACGATGGATAACCGAACTGCAGGGTAATTAAGCCAGCGGTGTGTATAGTCCAAGGGTAATCGAAGACGTCAAAGCAGCCTTCACGACTTTAAAACGCCCAGCCGCTTCAGTTCTTCGCAGCTCTCTATTTTCTCCGCTTCGATTGCCTTCACCTTCTCCCAGTCCGTGCCAATACCGAATAAACCAACTTCTGCATCTTTCCTCCGTTGCCGCCTATCAACTCCACGTTGACAATCGCCATAGAGAGTATTGGTGTAGACTTGTTCCACTTGCCCTTCAAATCGTGACAGGGCTGATCCGCGTCGATTGGCACCCCCAGCAATATCAGCTGCAATTGGCCGATGATTCTGGAACTCGTGTCCATTGACATGGTATTTTATGCCCAGTCCACTCGTTTGCCGCTCAACATTGAAACGTGATGATGCTGAAAAGGAATACCGTGGATCGGGTATCGAAGTAGAGAACATGTCCGGAAGTGCACTGAGGACCGAGAACGCAATAAGCAATATGAGGGGTAGGAGCTGCATAAGCAGCGAGCGACCCTGCGCTCCTTCACCCTGCTGTTGCGCTTGTGCACCCCCCATATTTGCACCCATACGTGTCGTCCGGAAGCCTCCTGGGCCAAACGATGCAGTAAATACTGGACCACCGAAAGGACTGCCTCCAAATCCACGGTTCATCGCCATGCCTCCTCCTCCAAAGAACATGTTAAAAAGATCCTCTGGACTCATCTCGCCTTCGAAGCCTCCGCCGAATGGACTTGCGGAGAAGCCGGGCCCGCGCGAGGACATGCCACTAGAACGAGATTCTGGATCTGACCCAGATTGGTCGTAGATTGCTCGCTTCTGGGAGTCTGGGAGAATGTCAGAACCGTGCAGTAGATTAAAATAAGTTAGGCATGCCTGAAAGCACTTGGAAGGCTTTGGAAACCACTGCAAAGAGTTCGTGTCAGACACTTGGCGTACGTGATGACAATACTAGACGTACTCTTGAATGCTTCATCTGCTCCAGGAGCACCGTTCTTGTCAGGATGTAGTGCAAGGGCAAGCTGCGATGAATCACAGAGTTAGAACGTATATCCGTCAGCACGCGAGATCATGCATGTTATTGTACCTTTCTGTATGCCTTCTTTATCTCAGCCTCCTCGCAATCCTTCTTGACGGACAAAATCTCATAGTACTCCGTAACCTTGCAACCCTTCACCCGTTTCACGACCTTCAACTGCTCAGCAGTGAATTCCCGTTTCTCCCCTCCCATCCCTCCAGCGGTGCCATTCGCACTGCCAGTATTCCGATGCTTGGCACCGGAAGCGGATGGGCGTGCCTCTGTAGACGATGACGAAGCCTGCGCATTGCCATTTGACATCGAAGGGCCTGCCCCAGCTGTCGAGGAAGATGATCCAGATGCCTCAGCGGCCTCGATAGACTCAAGTAGCTTTGCAGCCTCAGGTGTGGAGAACAGGTTTATAGATTTTTGGCAAAATTTGCGGGCGGAAGGGAAGTTGCCAGCATCTTTGTATTTTTGTGCGATGGAAAGGCATTTGATGGCTTCGTCTTTGTTACCTTCCATCGCTTTAAAGCAAACCACGTAGGGTGTGCTGGCGACTTGGGTAGTACTTGGAAGGCTTCTCGGTGAGAAGTGAACGTGTCCTTATTCGGCAAGTGCCTTCGGATTCATTGTGTCCAATTTGCAGTGCCACTAAAAGTATCAGGTCACATCAATCATCATGTCTATGCTATGATAGATCATCCGTCCACTGATATCTATCATAGTTGGGGGCTAATACAGCGCAGTGCTTACACGCGAGCTTGACTTTTCAGGGCGTTCAGTCCTTGGGCTCCTCGTATGTTTCCACATTCCAGCCTCTTTCTGTCGGAATTTACAGAAGACACCAGTCTAGCCAGAAAGTTCGTGCAGGTCCGCTCTTGTGTTGCTTCCCCGCTTGCGACCATGTGCAGCTGCATTGCAGAAACAACCGACACGTTGCTGCGACGCGTCAATTATTTCTTCAAGAGTAATGCTGGTAACCTGCATTCGAGTTACAATGAAGTTCGAATGTACGCGAGCAGTCTTTTCTGGTAGTTCCTCATTCGTACGCGTGTAACGACCAGACCAGACCAGATTGAAGTCTCAACTGTCCCAGGTCAGGTCTCGTCAGCCGTCAGGACATGTCAGCCTCCAGAGTCCGGACTACAAAAGGCTCGTCACCCATCTGTCCTCTCTTCATACTGTCTTCTATCGTTGCTTCACGCTTATTACGCATCCAGCATATCGATACCTTTCAATATCCTTATTCATTCTACTATGCCCATCGAGATGCCCGTCAAGATGGAACGACACATTAGTACGCCAGATGTTCCCTTATTTTATCATTCCACACCGCGCAAAGCCCAACGTCAGCGCATGGGCAAAGTTCGCTCCTTTCTTCCAGGCTTCGTCGATCGCGCCATCTTTCGTACCAAGCCAGTTCCCCATCGTGACACTGCTGGGTCACCTCCAAAGGTCGACCTCACCGTCAACGTCGACTCTCTTGCAGCAAAGACTCACAATCACGACTACCTTCAGGCGCAGCTCATCTCCGAACGCATGGAAGCGCAGAAGCTCAGAGTGGCAAACAGGGGTTTACGCACTTCGCTCGCCGCTGTCAACAAGGAACGGAAGGCTACTCCCCAAGCCCTGAATCAGGCGCAACGCTATAGCTGTACTGTCCAAGAACAGCTCGACTTTGACCGCAAAGCGATGCAGTCAGAGGTGTCTAAGATCATCCAGTCCTACGACTCCAAGTTACGCGACATGAACGAGTTGAGTATGCGACAAGGCGCTCAGGTCATCAAGCTGCAGTCAAGGCTCTTCGACCAGGACGAGCTGAACATGCGACAGGGCGCTCAGGTCATCAAGCTGCAGTCAAAGCTCTTCGACCAGGACGAACACATTGCGCACCTAGAGAGCTTGGAGGTCTCCGATTCTGTGATTGAGTCTCTCACTCGCAAGACCAGTGTCAGAAATCTCGAAGGCGTATCTCAACTGGACAGTGGTTCCCAAGGCAGGTCGATTGTGGTTCAAGCTATCGCGGAACGTGAATCAAAGCCTCAGTCAACGGAGCCAGCAGTGGCTGCCAAAAGGAACTCAACGACGAAGCACGAGCCAGAGCGAACACGAAAACTAGTCAAACAGCAACGTGAGGCTGCCCATGATGCATCCGTGCGCCGCAAGGACGACGACCCTTTCAATTCAGAGCCAAATCTAGCGCCAAATCGCAGGATTCGAAGCGTACTGGCAGATGCGCGAGACTGTGGAGCCAAGACCCCTGCGACAATTTCAGGACAGAAAGACGCTCGTCGTAAGAAAGATGAACAGCATCCCTCCCAAGCTTATCACGGCCACCAGACAGATCTCGCAGCGTTTCAGGATATTCAAAGCTTACCGGGAGATGCACGAGAGTGTGGAGCCAGGACACTTGCGACCATTTCGGAGCTTAAGGACGCTCGTTGCAAGAAAGATGAAGACCGTCCCTCCAAAGCTTGCCACGACCACCAGGCGGAATTTGCAGCGTATCAGGATCAAATCGCTGCTCTCACTTCGGAACGTGATACACTCTCTCGGGAGCTTAGGCGCAGTACTCGGATGGCGAACTCTAATGCTTGCTTACTCAACAGTGTAGAACTGCAAGCTCAACAACTACTCTACGAGCATGACGCACTTGTCATTGAGCACCAGCAGGAGAAGGCACACTCGCAGCAACAAATCCGCCAACTTGAGGCCCAACTCGAGGAGACCACCGCATCAGCTTTTCGAGCCAGAGATCGTTGCGAAGTAGCACGTGAAGAACTTCTAGAGGTCAAAGAGCAACTTAGGCTTGAACGCATACGGTCGGCTCAAAACCACGGAGACCATTTGGATGAGATGCTCATACTCTCCAGGAAGAATGCGGAGCAGGCCAATTTAATTGAAACCCTCAATACCGATTTCGCAGAGCAACATACTACGATCAAGACGTCGCATATTCATCTGGACCTGGAGAACAATGCACAGGCGATTATGAAGCGCAAGGTACGTAAAAATCTAAGCTTTTCGTAGTTGTGCTTATATTTTTCAGCTCCGGAAAATGGAGATTGCATTCCAACATGCACAAGAGAACATCGAGCTGCTCCACGTTACCTCGACGAAGGCTCAAGGCAACATTTTTCGCAGGCTCAGTAACCGCTTTCCGCAGAACGGACCTAGTCAAGTATTACACCGAGGATCCCCACCCGCCACTCAAGAGATCGTGAAGAATGAGAAAGCGCAGTCTCCTCTTGCTGCTTCCAGCACTTCTTCTCCACCGACCTCCGCTCATGAGGTTAATGGCGTTCCTTCCCAGCACACCCACAGGACGCTTTCTTGCCCACCAGAGAATCCTCCCATCACTAAGCCGTCCCCACGAGATGTTCCCAATGACACCTTGGACGTCTCCACGGCGTCAATACTCAGTGACGGTGGCGTGGACTTGCTCTTGGAACCGAGCCGGGACGTGTCCGGTGAAGGCAATGGCCCGGCTACCCTCTGCTCGATGCTGTCAGCGGTCCGCATGTACGCTCCTAATCCCATTCGTGGTCCTCCGGAAATTCAGCCTCGACGTCGCAACGTGGATCCCCCCAAGATTCTTCCGCGGGTCTATCCCAATGACATGGTTAAAGTGGACGGCGTTACAGTTGGACAAACCTGTACGTGGTCGTCTTTATTCTTCTTCGAATGTCTCCGCTCATCTGAAGATCAGGGTCACCATTTCATCTTTGACGAAACCGAAGACGTGTCGTCCATTTTATCCTTTTCCTTTTGAACGTTCTCTTGGATTTTCTTTTTCTTCTCTTCTGAGAGAACGACTTTTTTTCTCCTTTTCTTCTCCTTTTCTTCTTCATTTCTTATTATCGGCAGACAGCAGAGACAGGTGGGGTATGGCTTTTCTTCTTTTGCTATACGACAACAAAAACAGGGGAGACAGGTGGCCGTTGTTCGGGGTACGGCGTTTCTTCTTTTCTTATACGATAACAACAAAAACAGGGGGTTCGTCAAGAGTTTTATTTTTTCTTCTTGGACAGGTGGGATCGTCGAGAGTATTGGTTGATTTATGGCTGTGAACAGCTTTTCTTCTTTTATTCCTTAGAAATAGCAAAAACAGGCGTGTTCGCGGTATAGCATATCTTAATTTTCATTCTCATTGAAAAATGACAACAATGTACTCTGGTTCGTTCACGACGAACACTTCCAAGAAGATTCATCATGGTATTCATGACACTATATAAATTGTGAAGGATATGTCCAAACGGGTATAGATTTACGAAGCTTGCTAGATTAGTAGATTCCTGGGATGAACTTGTACTTTACAATGGAACAATATTGCTCCCAGTCTTTGCCATACTTGATTGAGCAGCGTTCGAAGTCACGTCCGCAGCGGTGGATGAGCACTGTGATGAAGAAAACGGAGTAGAAGTAGGGGATGATGGTTGCGCCCCCAATGACAGCGCCCCAGCAGAAGCTCATAGTCCAGTCGGCGACGTAGTTCTGAGGAAGAGCAACGAGGTTAGCAGACCAAACAAAAGGTTATTATGGATCTAGCCTACAGGTTTGCGAGAATACCTCCACCAGCCACTTATGAGAAGGCGGTTCCTGAAATTGCAAGATAAGAGGGGTGATGAATTACGAATTGCCGAAAGACTTGCCCATGCGCTGTCTGGATAAACTCGGGCTTCTTGAGGGTTCCTCCCGGAAGCTGAGGGAATGTGTTGCGGAAGGTCGTGATGCCTTGTGTTTGCATTTTGAAGCGACTCTTTTGTGACATCGAAGTGTCCCAACTATGAGAATGTCAGCTGAGTAACGGAAAATGAAATCAACGAGTCGTACATGTAGTATGCTGTCAGCAGGGTGGTGAAAAGAACGACGTAGGTAGGTGTAGAGAATTGGTAGTTGGAGGGATCGTGCGATGCCATGTATACCACAGAGTATACGTAGGTCTACAAAGCCACAGATTAGGGAAAGTTGAAACATGGAAGATGGAATTGCGTACGAAGGGAACACCAGCAAAGTTCCAGAAGATGACCATGAAACCCCATCTAATAAAATGAAAATCAGATAAACAAGTGCAAGAATTACTACTTACTTCTCGTGATACATGTCCCATGTTTGAGGGATGCATTCTTCGCCCTTAGCGCTGAAAACGAGATCAGCAATGCAAGTTCCAAAACCTCACGTTGAGACACACCATGCATTGAGGTAGAGCCACGTTGCAAGGATCATGAATGCCATGTTCTGCATTTTTGTAAGCTATTGTGCGACTGAAGCTCCAGAAAAGGGACGCACTGGGGTGACATATCCATATTGTTCATACTGGTGGCAACCTCCGGACACGGCCAAGAAGAAAACGATGACCCAGGGAATCCGGACCTCGGCCCACATCTTCAGGTCAACAGGGCCAATACGGGGGTTCAAACAAGCACCCATGAAGACATCATAAATGAAGCTCCCAGACATACGCATCTCGTTTCCGGTGGCGACTGTAATGAAATACATGCCAAAGGACACAACAAACCCGTAAATCATGGCGACGGACATAATATGGCCGTAGTGATCGATAATTTCGGTGAGACGAAAAATGTGGTAGTAGTGCAGAGCAGCAGCAGTCAGCATGGTTGCGTAGAGAGAGTAGAGCGCATTGCAGTTATATGTGAGGGTCTTGTATCCGAGAGAGGGTACAGGAAGACCTTCTTGTTGGTAGCCTGGCATGACCCATGCGAGGAACAGCTGGTAGACGACGAGACCAGTATAGACTTTCCACGCATAAGCATTGGGGCTTGCATCCTGTGACCAATTTAGGTGAAGAAGAAGCTCAAAACCTTGCGAGTACTTACGTCGCGAACGTGTGCCCACATGTTCTCAAGGAATGGAACAATGTCCTGAACGGATGTGGGATACACAAGTTTACCGTCATAAAACCACAAGCAGATCCAGAGATAATACATGAGTATGGGGAAGCCGATCATCATGGCAGTCACTCCTGCAGGTCCACCGAATTCATACCTAACAGACTTAAATGTCAAATTTTCGATACACACGACTGAGGAACACTTACGTCTGATGCTCATCAAGCAATTGATCCACTTTACGACCCTCATTGGTAGTCGTCAGTGGCTTTGCAGACGCATCGACACTGCGCTGCCTCAGCTCGTTCGCTGTGCCGCCGTAAGACTGCACCATTCTGCAAAATGTCAAGCTGAAACAACTTTCAACCAAAAGTGGAACGAGACCATTTAAGTAATTTGATGACTAAGACATTCGCGGAGGTAGACAATATATTTTCAATCTCCATTTGAACTTTGTTTTCAATCTCCTTTCCCGATTGCCACGTTTCTTGTGTAAACGCTCATCATCTTCTACCCAGGCGAGACCAGGCGACGTCTGCCGCTTCATCTGTCTGTAGTCAACGTGTTGGTCAGGTTTGCGTTGATTTCGTTGTCGTGTATATCGTAGCAGCCGTCCAACAATCCATTCTTTGCCTCTTCATGGCTTCTTCAGTTTTCTACAAGTTCAAGTCTCAGAAGGATGAGTCTCGGGTGACCTTTGATGGCACCGGGATCTCTGTTTTTGACCTGAAAAAAGAGATCATATTGGCCAATAACTTGGGTAAGGCAAATGACTTCGACCTATATGTATATGATGCCTCGGCGCAGCAAGGTGCGTAGTAAATGCATCAGTTTCCACGTATCCTGGCATCTGAGACTTCATGCACATTTCAGAGTATAAGGACGATTCTCATATCATTCCTCGTTCTTCATCTGTCATTGTGAAGCGTCTCCCTTCATCGCGCCCAGGAAAGGGCAAGGCAGCCATGTACCTTAGTGGTACCAACGGTACTCCTACTTCTGATATTATCCAGAGACCTGGTGGAAGTGGTGGTGCCTCATGGCACAAGGGTGCGATGTCGAAGCGCTTTGATATCAAAGAGGAATCATCTCCTACACCAAAATCAGCTGCTGTGCGTAGTTATCATATGAAAGATGCTCACCTCGCCCGAGAGCGAGTCTTACGCCCAATGCAGCCAACCTCTATTCCCAAAAACGCCGTCACGAAGGACGACGAGGCAGCCGCGATGGCTGCTATGTTCCAAGCCCAGACTGCTAACTGGGAGGAAACCCAGGAAAAGATGTCTCAGTTGGTATCGCGTCCTCGCGCTTTTTGTCTTAGTAGTAGAACATGTCTCATGAACTTGATTTTGCTTTTTCCGGTGCCCATCCACTGGGTGTAAACAGTGCTATGCCCATATATCACAACCCCAGGGGAACATCTTCTGGTCGCGGTGGGAAACCATTTACTCCTCACCAACGTTCCCAGCCAGAACGGCCGTTACCTCCTAGCTATGTTTGTTACCGATGTGGCCAGAAAGGTTGGCCGTTGCACAATTGCGGACCTCGACTGCCTTACACATAAATTTCACAGGTCATTGGATACAAGATTGCCCTACGAATAGTGATCGTGAGTTTGACAACAAACCTCGAATCAAAAGGACTACTGGTATTCCACGAAGTTTCTTGAAAGCCGTTGAAAATCCGAACAAGGGCGAGATCACTTCAGGTGTGATGGTCACTCCAGAAGGTGGCTATGTTGTTGCCCAGCCTGACTTGTGAGTTTTTCATCCGTTCTATGCCAGGGTGCATTCTAACTCGACGGCAGGGCTTCTTGGCAGAAGCAATTATCCCGTCCGAAGGGTTTAACTGCTGCTGACGTTCGGGAACGCCCTCCTGCCGATGCTTCCCTTGCTTGTCCTATAGACAACAGATTATTCCGTGACGCTGTCAAGACGCCTTGCTGTGGTACTTCATATTGCGAGGAATGTATCCAGACACATTTACTTGAGCGCGATTTCACCTGCCCGAAGTGTGGCAAGAAGATAGCTTCGCTTGACAAAGTTGTCATGGATAAGCCAATGCGAACGAGGGTCGCTGACTATATCGATAAGGTTATCGAAGAGAGCAGAAAAGAAAGTGAAGAGAGCTCCGCACATTTCCTCTCTAATGGCCAGGTATGTATCCCGTTCGGACGTTGTGTTTAGACTATTAACATATCTCGGATAGGCTACTGATGCGGACAGCTCTATAAATGACGACTTCTACTCAGATCAGCAACCTAGCATGGATATGTCCCAAATGATTGTTGACAGCATCCCGTCCCTTCAAGCTCAGATTTCCCAGATATCAATCATGCTTCAGAATCCATCCCTACCAAATCAAGTGCGGCAGACCACCGAGATTAAGTACCAACAACTCCAGATGCAACTGCAACAAGCTCAGGCCCTCGCCGCGACCCTCGCCGTCGCGACCAGTCTTCAGCAGCAGCAGCAACAGCAACAGCAGCAGCAACAACAGCAAAACGTCAATCCAATGGCCTACGGGATGCAAGGTCAACAGTGGACTAATCAATTCCCGAGCCAACAACCCGCCGGCCAGGACTCTGCTTATCAACGGCTGCCTGTCAACAATCGCCGCCGGAACTTGAAGCGGGATCGTCCCTCAGATTTCTTGGATGTCACTGGTGAAAGTGAACATAAGATGCCGAGGTATTGGGAGTAAATCAAAGTCCCGTTGGCCATGGGTTGAGAGGGGGGATTACAATATTCATAGGATTATGCAAATAGCAGATATGTCGCACTTTGCATGTATACACAACATTGACAGAATATAGTTATTTTATTGGGTATCTGATACGTAAACAAGGCGAACGCCGCTTATTAGAAACACCAGCGGCTACCGTTTGACCAGCACGACTTGAACTCGGGTATGACTGCGCAAGTCTCGCAAGCGAAGCCTGTCCATTTCTGAGCACGCTAGACTCCACGATGGTCATTCCGTCTATTATGAGGCAGACCGGACGGACAAGTCACCAATCTAATTTCCGAGGCGGTTTGAGTTCCATCATGCACATTGCATTCCAATTAACAACGTGCCGAGTGCGAGCCCGAGCCCAGCTAAGTTCACCTACTACTGCCACGAAAGCTAAGTGGTCACTCTGCGCGGTTTACTATGGATCCAGTGACCAGAAGTTCTATTGTACCAGAGACGCCGACGGATTCAAGTTCTCCAGCTCGCGAAGCTGCCGAGGAGTTCAACACAGGGACGGCTACGTTGGCGCATGGACAAGTCGCTAGATCTACATCCGAGTCTACTGTCACACCCAGGCCCTCTAGGCCTCTCTCGTATGTCGAGCATGCAGAGTCTGGCACCGGCTCTAGTTCGCAGGTGGATCCTACACCTCCGGCAACAAGCTCTACTGCAGACCCTGCTCTTCAGATGTTAGAAAAAAATTTGCCGTCGAACATTGATGGCCCATATCCTACTAGGTACCCAAGGCACGGTGGCCGAACCACTTCGGGGGAATTTGACCACCTCGCGCGTGGGATGAGTAGTAAGAGCAGAGATTACATCCCTCGGAGGGCGTCAATGTTGGCACAGGTGTATCCCAGTATTCCAACCGACTTAGTTCCGAAGACTACCTTGGAGGTGAGCTTGAATTATACTTCTTCAATTGGTATATCATCAACTCTCTATCTTCCAGCCCAACCACACCGTCGGGGAGCGCATACAGCCAACTGTCGACGCAGCTGAACACGAAAGAGCCAAGTACGCAACAAAAGGTGCATTTTTATCTTGCTTATGCTGGTTCAAATATATTATTCCGTCTGATTTGATTTTACTTTCAGCCTCTTGGACAGGCTATGCGCTTAACGTTGCTATCGGCCTGCAGGTTCTTCTCGGTAGCTTGACTACTGGTCTGTCTGCTGTCTCGGTTGGAAAGCAGGTGAACAACTTGAGGACCTCGTTATGCCTTCGACTGATGTACCATTGCAGGCCTCCGTCGGGACCGTGATACTTGGCAAGCGACGCGTATAATAATGTGCATTCAATCTCGCTGACCGCTTAAATCGTTTCAGGGGCGCTCTCCACTATAGTTGCATCATACCTCGCTCGTATGCGTGGTTCAAATGAACCTGAGCTTTCAATCACCCGGGTGAAAGACCTTGACCAATTTCTACGAGACTGCAGAGCATTCCAGCTGGATCACGGACACACATATGGAACCGCCGAAAATGGTCTCAATCAAAGAGTGGAGGAACTGCGGTCCAGATTCGAGGAGTTGCTTGGAAATGGAGATGGGTGCGTGGTACTGCTCAAGTACTCGCTCATATCTTTTTGAGTCTTAACTGACCCCGTGGTAATTCCGCAGTCAAAGGAAATTATCTCCTCCCGTCTGATCAGCTTTTTGACCTTTTCATGTCGCACATCTCTCCTTGTTGGTCGGATGCTCGTGTCACTGGTTCTCGTTTGTCATTGTATTGGATTTCGTTTTCGCTGTGGATATTATCACATAGGCTACACAATAGTATTGATTCCCTCCAAGAATTTCACTCCCGCTCATGATCACCGTTAGTAATAAAGTCGCGTCGCCTGCTTAATCACTTCTGGCGTTGTATTGATCAGTCAGCCACTGGCATCAGACTTAGTCATTTGTCACGGTGTCACGAGTGTTACGGCACGCGTCCGTAACGTGACGCGACGCGTTTTGTCATATTGAATTCAACGTGTTCGTTTTATTTTTCCTCCATCACATTCTTTCAGTCATGGTGAAGGCCAAAACTGGTACCAAGCAGAAGGCCATCACCTCCTTCTTTGGTGGCAAGAAGGAGCCTAAGGAGCCTGTCGATGAAATTACCGCAGAGGAGACATCTGATGATGATGGTGAAAAACCTCAGGTTGCTGTAAAGAAAGCACCTAGAAAGAAGGCTAAGAAGGAGAAAGTCAAGGATGATGACGAAGAAGCATCAGACGATGATCTCCCTGCTCAATCTGCAAAGACAGACGGTAAAATCGAATCGTCCACTTTACCACCCATCTACGAAACTCCCGCCATGTTCAGTGACCTGGTGTCTCGCCTTCCAGAAATCAAAGGTGTTGCCGAGCATATCAAAGGTCGAAAACTGCGCGTGGCTACCATGTGTTCTGGCACAGAGTCACCTCTGCTTGCTCTCGATCTCATCGGCCAGGTCATGCTTGAGCAGCATGGAATTCCTCTTGAATTTGAGCACGTATTCTCTTGTGAGATAGAACCATTCAAGCAAGCATACATCGAACGCAATTTCCAACCGCCGCTACTGTTTAGAGATGTATGCGAACTGGGAGAGTCTCAAGCGTGTGTTATCCCTATACTTGTCTTTGTTCTGTCCACTGAACGAACTTATAATGTTATTTAGAACGACAGCTTATGGCGCATTAGCCACTGTTCCGGGTGACGCTGATCTCCTCGTCGCAGGCACGTCCTGCGTTGACTACTCCAACCTCAATAATGAGAAGAAGACCATTGATGGCGGAGGAGAATCTGGTCGCACTTTCCATGGCATGATGTCCTGGGTCACAAATCACCGACCGCCGTTAGTCATCCTGGAAAATGTTTGCTCTGCGCCGTGGGACAGGGTGAAAGAGTATTTTGAGAAGCAGGGGTACAGCGCAGAGCACATCAAAGTGGATACGAAGCAGTACTATATCCCGCATACTCGGATGCGGAAGTATCTATTTGCTGTTGACAAAAGAGGATCCAGCATACCCGCAAAATGGAAGGACTTAGTAATGAACAAGTTGAAGCGGCCCGCTTCATCGACGCTGGACGCGTTTCTTCTTCCTTCCGACGATTCTCGCATTCACCAGGCAAGACAATTACTTATTCAAGACGGCAGTGGCCCGGAACCTCGAGCTGGACGCACCGACTGGACCAGATGCGAATCACGCCACGCACGTGCTAGGCTAGACGAGAAGTTGGGGCAGAAACGACCGCTAACGAGTTGGGAGGAAGGTAAGCAACCATTGAGTTGTGTGGTTTCGACTCTAGCTGACATTGTCACAGGCGGTACTTGCAGGCTACCTGATTTCGCATGGCAAGATTGGGGAATACGACAGGTAGAACGAGTCTGGGACCTGATGGATATCAGTCTGCTTCGTTCCGCAAAAATTGGCGTTGACCCATCATACAAGACGTACGTAGCGCGTCTTCTGCACATCATTAAGTGGCTAATTTACCGACAGTCTTGTGTGGAACCTTTCGCAAAATGTCGACCGCTCAACCGGATCGAGCAAGACCGGCATCTGCCCTTGTTTGACTCCGTCCATGATTCCATACATCACCAATCGCGGTGGGCCCATGGTTGGTGTTGAGGCACTGGCCATGCAGGGGCTTCCCATCGATAAACTGCTTCTGACGAGAGAAAGTCAAGACGAGTTGGCTGACCTCGCGGGAAATGCCATGTCCTCCACTGTTGTTGGTGCATGCATACTATCGGCTTTGGTTGCTGGCCTGAAGCTCCTCAAGTCTGGTGACGATACGGAGACGTACGAGATGAAGAAGGATGTCGGTCACAGGAACGACCACGCCATGGATGTTGACTCCAGCCTGTCCGCCACCGTTAGTCTTGATGAACGCATCAAAGGACACGAGGACCTTGTGGAGAGACCGTTAGATCTGGCTGCTACGCAGTCGGACTCGATTACCCGTACTCTGGCGGACGCACAGAAAAGTCTCCGTCTTTGCCAATGCGAGGGCCGCAAGGATATCACGACGCGTGACCTCTTGCGTTGCGTAGATTGCGGCTCGTCATCTTGCAAGAAATGTGCAGGCCGTCCCGAGCACAACTTCGAGCCTCTTGATATCACGCAGTTGCCGCGTCTTAGTCCTTCGACGTTCGTGCGGGGGCTGAAGTCCACTCTGCCTATGTGCATCACCCTTGCCGGCGTTGATAAAGAGCTTCTTGTCAATCTTAGACAGACTTCAGGCGTCACAATCCCGGAAAAACGATGGAACAGCTGGTGCTCCGCTGTGTTGAGGGCCACTGACTCAGAGCTCCGCTTTGTCGAACCTAAGCGCCAAGAGATTTGGTCTGCTGTCTACCAATCACCTCACGCCATTTTCGAGTTATACCTCGAACCGAAACAGACCGAATGGCGTCTTTACGCGAAACCAAGTGATGACGAGCCTGCGAATGCAGAGATCCGTCGTTTACTCCAGATGCCCGTCGCGAGATTCAGGTGCAAAACGGATCTTCTGAGGGGATCTTGGCAATTTGCTCTTCCTGTTGCACGTGAAGTCACGATTACCATCGAGGGCAACGGAAGCATGGTTCCTTCTTGGGAGGCTCGTCTTGGCTTACTAGATGATGAGTTCAAGGACAAGGTTGTGCACTCACAGCTTCACATCGCCATCCCCGAATCTCAAATGTCTTATTTTGATCGGGATATTTCCGGAGCGTATGTTCTCCTCGACAAGTGTGGGACAGCCAACGGTGCTTTACACAAAAAGCTGCCTAGCGATGATGACGCCTCTTTGCCGCCACTCTTCATGATGTTGGACCCGACAAGATGCGGAAATGCTGCGGAAGATCCATTCGTCTTTACGACGAGCATGCGGCGATATGAGTTCGGAGAGTTCCGCCCCATAGTCTGCAAGCTCGACCCTTCATGGAGGCAGTCGGATGTCCAGGGGGAACAGCGCGTCAAGTGCCATGTCCCTCTTCACTGGATGAACTCGGAGGCGGTCAAGGTTCAAGTGAGTTAATGCTAATACAGCCCGCTTGCTTTCCAATTTTGTCTGACTCTCGAATTATAGCCCCTCGAGCTTGGGAACGCGTCTTTCGCTGTGCCTGGAGCCACCCTTAAAGCTAGCGTTACGACTGACGCATGCGCAAGCGCTAACGCTCTTCTAACGTGCACCGTGCCTCTTCTTGAGGATGCAGGTCCAGAGTGGCCTCGCGGCAATTGGAGAGAGGTCGACAAGGTTCACGAGCGTGGCACTTTCAAGGCCTTAGCTTGGCTACTGGAGCGTATACGACATGTTGATGACAATTTCGGTCACTGGCAGACTGTCGAAATCCCAGATGACTTGTTACACTGCCAACGTTGTGCCCCCACTCCTCCCACTGTTAAGTGGACCAAGAACGGCAAGAAAGTGGTTGCTATTGAAGACAGCCAGGAGGCCGGGCAATATGAGAGGGACCTCAAGCTTCGTCCGAGTCCCTTCGTCACCCAGTTGAAGATGGATAACCAAGTTGGCGTGGTGAAAGTGGGGCTCAACGTTGCTTCTATCTTGCACAGGGCTCTGTCAAGACTCCCTACTGCGAATCGCTCAGAGCGACCAGTACTAAGCTGGCGATTGGATACTGATTTCGCTTCTTCCGTGAAGATCCAAAACCCTCCTTTCAAACTCCTCAGTAATAAGTTCGACTCAGAGCATTCACAGCCTCCAAACTTTGATGAGGACAAACTTCCTCTGCGTCCTGAACAGCTTCGCTCCCTCACTTGGATGATCGCTCGAGAAGCAGAAGATTCAGAGCCTTTCGTTGAGGAAGAGATATCGGAAGCCATCCTGGAGCCTCTGGGGTGGCGAGCAGAAGGTCGGGCGCAGCGGCCTGTGCACATTCGAGGTGGTGTTTTGGCAGATCAAGTCGGTTATGGGAAGACGGCAATTACTCTGGGACTTATCGACTGTACAGCGAAGAGCGTAAAGAAGGAATTCAAGGAGAAAGGCGATATCATTGGCAAGGTTCCGGTTCAAGCCACGCTAGTCATCGTTCCTCCTCATCTCACAAGGCAATGGCGCTCAGAAGCACAGAAATTCGCGCGCAACCGGTTCAAGAATATTGTGGAGATTTCCACCGCCGCACAGATCAACAATCTCACCATTGAAGATGTTCAGGACGCGGACCTAGTCATCGTCGCCTCCAATTTGTTCCAGAGCTCGGTATATCTTGCCAACTTGGAAGCCTTCGCTTCCGGAGGCTCCCTACCTACCCAAGATGGTCGGTACTTCAATGTGCGCATCGACCTCACGCTGGAAGCCCTACGGAACCAAGTCGAACGACTGAAAACTGAAGGTTCCGCAAGCGTCATGGCAAACATCCGAGATGCTCGAAAACGTGGTATGTTTAGAACTTTTGTGATTAACGTGGCTGACTTCCAGTGATAGAGGAAGAGTTGGAGGCGCAATTATTTGTTGTGCCAAAGCGTCTCAAGGGGAAGGCATATCAGGAAGCTGTAAGCAAAGGGAAGTCCTCCCAGGTCATTGACGTAGATTCTTCGTCGGAGAGAGAGGTTTTCCCTGCCAAACCAACCTCATCTGGCAAAATCTGCGAAGTTGTCATCACAGTGCCTAAAAAGCAGACGCGAACCGTTGCCCCGGAGACTTCGGACACCGAGAATTCAAACTCGCCACGCCCACGAAAGCGACTTCAACGCAAGGCTTCCAAGAAAGTCATTGTCATTGATTCAGACGACGAGGCAGAGGGTAATCAAGGCAGTGATTATGAAGACGAAGGTCCCCACGACGATCATGCTGATGATGAATCCGTCGGAGACGTTTCAGACGATGCCGACGACCATGTTCCCACCAAAAAGTCGTCGAAAACCAAACTACCTCGAACCAAGCCGTCACCGAAATCATCACCCCCGCCAACCTCGTCATCCGAAGATGGGCACTCAGTCGGAGTCTCGTCTGACGCGGAGATGAGCGATGAGGATGATGGTGTTGGGAAGAGAAGCAGCAAGGCTAAGGGGAAACAATATGGTATCAAGGCAGCCCCGAAGAAGAAGGCAGCGAAGAAGTCAGTCAAGAGCTCTGGCGAAGATACTGACAGTATGGATGTCGATGACCCGCCTTCATCTCCTGTGTCTTCTAAAACCTCGAAAAAGCGCAAGACCACAGCTTCTGACGACAAACCCGCCAAAAAGCAGAAGCGGCGAGAAGATACCGACCCATGGAAACTCGAAACCACTGCAGTCAAGAAAGACTGGACACAGACTCGCGCTCCGCCCTTGGAAGTATTCCACTTCTCACGAATCGTCGTCGACGAGTATACCTACCTGAGTGGAAAGGTACACTCAATGGTCACCAAACTGACTGGCGATCGACGCTGGGTGCTATCTGGTACCCCACCAATTCACGATTTCGGCTCTGTGAAGACTATTGCTGCACATTTGAATATTCATCTGGGTATCGATGATAGTGGTGAGGGCAGGTCACCGATGATCAAGAAGCGTATCCGTGAACAGACGAGTAAGATTTTTACGATCAGACAAATAGGACGTGCTGACCGTCATTGCAGAGGTTGAAGAGTTCCATTCATTCCGTGAGGTGCACACGCAGGAGTGGCATGCGCATCGTCATAGTCTTGGTCAATTGTTCCTTGACATGTTCGTGCGGCAGGTCAGATATCCTCCCTCATGAATGCTGTACTTGAACTGAATTGGTACTTCAGAATATTGCAGAAATCGACGAGATACCATGCACGTTCAAAGTCGTCAAAGTCGTTTTACCTGCTGCAGAACGAGCAATCTACTTGGAACTAGAACATCACCTTCGCGCCATCGATATGGTTGCCAAACGCACGAGGAAGTCGGAGAGCGACCGAGAGAAGCGCCTCAACATCGCACTTGGCGAGAGCAAGTAAGAGCAAACATGTTGAGCTGAGACCACTACTTGACATTCACTTCCAGGACCGCAGAGGAAGCCCTTTTGAAGCGTTGCTCTCATTTCGACCTAGAAACCAAGGACAAGGAGAACGCCATGAAAGCTTGTGAAATCATCGTCGCAGAGCGGACTGAGCAACTGGATGCCTGTAAGAAAGAGCTGCTGAAGGAGCTCCAGAAGGCCGTCAAGAAAGAGAAATCTATTGGCAAGCTCCCAGAAGAGAGTATGTTCCAGGAGTTCGCCCGTGTTTCCAGAGATGAAGGCGGTGTCGGAGACCATGAAGCTACGGAGACTATTCGGGATCTTCTCACAGAGGCTCAAGTCCCGGTTCTATCTTCGACCTACTGGAAGAACAAGGCCAAGGGTGACATGAACCTGGCGGAGAAAACGAAGGAGGCTGTCTGGGAACATCGTGAGCAAACGCACATTATCCGTAAGCTCACGAAGGAACTCGTTGGACGCGTCCGGTCACTACGTTACTTCACCGTTGTGCGCGACCTGCAGAAGCAAAGAGATACACCTCCTATCGTTTCATGTCCAGCATGCAAGCGCAGCGAGATACCCATGGACGAAGTTGCTGTGCTATCTTCATGCGGTCACACGGGTTGCATGAAATGCGTCAAGGAAGCTGCTAACCGAGAGGAATGCGTTTACCATCCCACGGGTCAATGCAACGCTGCTGCTCGTGCTCTCAACATCGTCAAGGGAGAAACTCTGGGAGTTGATGACGAAGCTCGCGACGGACGTGGCAAGCACTATGGGAAGAAATTGGAGATGGTTGTGGACCTCGTCAAGTACGTGGTCCTGTTATGCTTTCGCGACCATACTAATAGTCTCTGGCCTCAGGAATCAAATCCCAAAGAAGGACCGGGTTCTCATATTCGTCCAGTTCCCTGATCTCATGGCAAAAGTCGCTCATGCATTGAAGATGCACAAGATCGAGTTCCTAGAAATCAACGGTTCTGCAACCCAGAAAAGCAAGAACTTGGAGCAGTTCCAGAACGACAGTAAAGAACGCGTGCTTCTGTTGAATGTCATGGACGAGAGCGCCAGCGGTGCGAACTTGACGGTTGCCAACCATGGAATTTTTCTTTCCCCTCTCCTTGCCCAGAGCCAGGAGATATATGACGCTTGCGAGACGCAGGCAATTGGACGATTGAGGAGGTATGGGCAGATCAAGCATGTTAGCATTCACCGGTTCATAACGACGGACACGATCGATGTTGAAATATTCGAGGAGAGGACCAAGGTGAAAGTCTAGAGCATAGTAGTAACCCCCGCATTGCATTCGAAACCCACGTTGGATACAGCAAATTAACGTACTGACACAACACTGACATTTATGATAGACATACCCCACCATCTAGCATAATAGACGTCAAGAATGTTAGATATCTATATCTATGTACAATAAATCTTCTGAAACACGCGACTGAGAGGATGAACCCACAGTCTTCTCTGAAACATAAGTTATATCGTAATGTATACGCGCACCTCAGTTGGACCCTATTTGAATGAGGATGGCAACATGCATTAGTTTCTGTTGCATGCGAGGCAATAATGCCTGGGGAATCGAACGAAGAACTTCCTTGTGGCGTAGAAAAGTATTTTCGACATACAACTACAACAATTTCTCCGCTATTGAACGTTGGACAGCTGTGTTGGAGATGTGCTACAGACATGTGCCACTCTACTCTGCTGGCTGGTTCTCAGAACCTCCTGTGGGGTTGCTCTCGCGCCCTGCCTCAGCCCTATAACCCCATATTCCACTGTTTCGGTGTTTTTGTAACCACTGTTCTTGTAGTAGTGGTCGTGATCAAGACGAGCTCGCCCCCTTCTGGCACATCAGATACATTGATAGTAGTGGTGCTTGATGTTTCGTCGTCTTCACCAGTACGCTCCAGCATACCGGAGTGATGAGTGTGTTGTAGGAAAACGGGTTTCCACAATCTACAACGATGCTCCGTCGCACTTATTTTAGTGTCCATCAGCTGCACCTGGAGCAATGTAAGAACATGAAATCAAATGTCAACGCCGATCGATAGCATGGACCGCACCTTTGTTCCAGGCGCTGAGCTTCCATAGTTGGCCAGATCAAATATGAATGCTGTATGCGGCCAGCGTATTCTAACTCGCGAGTCGCGACGGTCAAGGCGAGTCGGAGACGCGCTAGACAGGGACGTACTCGATCATTTCAGTGTTTTCGGCATCCGCTTTCACAGTGGTAATTTGCCATGCTGTAGGGAAATGTCCGGCAAAGACGGCAACACTGCGATGAAGTCCTTTGACAGAGAGGTAGGTGCCCGTCTGAATATTTCGGATGGTGTATCCTGATCCGAGAGATGCTATTTCCCACTGGTTTCACATTGATATGTTGCTCAGAATGTGGACGACAAAGGAACAATTACCTTTTGGGTAGAATCGTCACAAGGTGGAGAGCCTGTATCTCAGAGGTTTGAAGGTGAAATAATTCAAAGTCAAGGGCACTCGCCGACAACACTCGCGTAGTCGTGTTTGGGCAGGTCCATTGCTGTACCGCTCTGGCGGTTTATGAATTTGTAAATTCCTGGTTGCATGGTGGATGATAGGCTAAGGTTTGGGATTGGCCGATTTGCCGTGACTGATTTCAAAGTCCGATCTATGTTTATTGCAAGTTGCGTCAAACTCAGCGAGGACCACAACATGTATGCCTACTCGAATCCGTTTTCAATTTTTGGGAAGATCTGTCCCCTAGGATCACAAGATAGATGAAGCTTGCAACTGGTCCTTCTCAAACGTGTGTGACCAGATATTTTTGGTGATGTAAACGCGTGGTGAACAACTTGAACAGCGGGGTCCTTTTGTTCAGATGCGTCACCGGCTTCACTGAGCCGGATACCGTGCAAAGACTATAATAATACTTACTGGAAGTAATCAGTCAGTTTCACCTAGCATGGACTGTAACTGACCGTTCACGAGAGGCACATAGGGCAAATATGATAGCTAGCACCTCCTTTCCAAACAGCACTCTTGTTAAATATGATGTTACAGTGGTATCTTGTGGTACAACACACCGGGTTCCAATTACTTGGCAGACATCACATACCCTGTCGTATCCAATATTTGCTTGCCGCAGATAGAGCAGAGGCCTTTCTTATACGCACAACCTAGGACAGAATGAACTCCAAATTTGCATGGCAGTGCTGCTGCGATACTCACCGTGGCAGTACTTGGCTTTATTTTGCGTCACGGGCTGCTTACAATCCTTGCATTTGCCTTGATACGGCTGGCAACCATGGCCTCGGTAAGCGCATGCAAGAAAGAGTCAGAACTCACTCACCTGGAACCTGTTTCTCGAGCTCCCGGGCCGGCTTAGTAGCTTGTTCTCGCCTACTCTTCGTGATCCATCCTTTACACTTTGAGATGTGGAGGTGAACGGATCTGGAGCGGCAACCTTGGACAGTTTCTAAGGAAATTTTGTGAGAATGCGCATCCAGAAAACATTGACATTGACATACCGATTCACACTTCTTGCAGACCATGGATGTCCGAGTCGTTGGACAGGGTGACCAAGACAGCAAAGGAAAGGTTGATTAGTAACAAATTAGTAATCACCTCCACCGGTTTTGTTGTGACCTCCAGATTGGGGACCAGCCTGAGCCTGAGAGTGCTAGTTTCATGTTCTACTTGTCGAGTTCACCAAGCCAGGCTGCGTCGCTGGACTGCCATCCCACGATAGGCTGAAATAATAAGTGTTCGAATTTCCAGGGTTACTAACACTGGCTTTCTTTCTTTCCCGTTCTAGCCAACTTCGTTATTGTCAATGGCTATGATAGACCTTGACAATATCACAACGATGACACCTTCTCTCAATGGTTGACATGGCGAGCGTCACAAAAGTCGATTCGGTCCCGCCACTTCTTATTCGTTTGACGGACAAGGCAGTTACTGTCCGAGGGTGTGGCCAACATCGTCCGGACGATGGCTTCGTTCTACGTACTCATGTTTTGGGTCAATAAGATTTTTTTTGACTTGCCGCTTGGACCCTTCAAACGCTGCGCGCCCCGATGCTTTTGTCTTTTGGTCACCAGCGTTAATCGCGTCAGGGCGGCTCTGTACTATAAAGATGCAGAACAGGATGGCCACGAACACCACGTCAACTGTCAGTGTGCTGGCCATGCCCCTCTTGAGCCTCTCTGAGGAGCTCATTTTAATTATTCTAGAAGAGCTCGACCCTCTATCACTACTACACTTCTGCAAGGTATGATTGCCGGAGTTGCTAATCAATGTGCGTTGCTTAACGTTTCATTAATAGACTTCTAGATATATACATGGCATCGTCAAAAAATATTCGACGTTGCTATATCGATACGAACTTGCTTTGTCCGGTATGAAGGACGGATTTTCAAGCTCTTATTCGCCGCGTGCACGGCTGGACTCGCTCCTCCACCACAGGAGAGGATGGTTGACGTTAAACTGGACCTCAGAAGACAAGCTCTGCATCCCAACACCAACGATTGTTGGCGTCTCTGGAAGATTTCTCTATCGTGCCAGCGAAAGCTCTGAATACGGGTTATTTCAGTGGGAGCTTCATATCTATGAGCTGCGCTCGTACAGGACACCGCCGGTCGATAAATTACAATATTGGAAATTTAATTTCCCTTTTGAAATCCGCCAGGTCGCCATTGATGCTGCGCAGAATCTTTTGGTGCTTGCAGAACTACATTTCCCTTCACAGTAAGATAGTTATGGCTGGCGTCTCCGTTTATGCTGATTAACATGCTAGGGATGGACCTATAACTGCTTCCCTTCACTTTCTTGATATGTGGAGATGCCAGCAACACTCGCAGGCCCAAAAACTGCGTTTTCAATTTCAGACGGACTGGTGGGGCTCCTTGCCTCCAGGCCATCGCATTTCCATTGAACGCGTCCAAATCTATGGAATCATGGTCGGTATGTCTGTGCGTCTTGGAGTTGAAGAAGGTGAAGGGACGACAGAACTGGTTCTAGTCAACTGGCGCACTGGTATTGACCAACAACAACGGGTAATGCGTTCTCTTAGTCCACAAAGGCACGCCGGGTTCTAAATTATGAAATTTGCAGTTTACTGGTGACCTCCTCTCGTTCGATATCCTTAGTGAATCCTCTTTGATGGTACTATCCCATCCTGACGAGGACGAGGACGACGATAGTGGAGAATCTGCTGCTTCCACTTGGGAACGCCGCTCGGACGGGATTTACCTTCACGAACGTGGCAAGCGCTCCCCTCAAATCATTATTCACCATGTACCAGATGGTCAACGGTTGCGCTCAGCCCAGGTAATATCATATGATTTACCAGAATCGTGGAAGGCAATATCGTTTCTTCAACTGTGTCCCAACAAGTCTCTGAAGCCCAACATTGCTCCTCCCGCGGGAACTTTCTTTCAGTTCGATCCGTCTCAGCGCGCAACAGTCATCCTCGTCGAGTTCCCCTCCCATTCAATACCGGCAGGATGCTCCAAGAAGGTGGCACTGGTGATGAAGGAATCGCTCTTTGAGGCACCTGGTCTTGGCGATAGGACTCTATCATGGGAGGAATGGCAGGACCGCTGTATGGTGGTCCATTTGCCGGACGATTCAGAAGCGCATGCCTTCGAGGTCGTGGGGAGAAAGCTAGTATTTTTCCAGAGTTTCGGTGAAGAAAACAATGTGGCCGATTCCCGAAGTCTTCTTCACGTGCTTGACTTTAACGACTATGCAGAAGAGCGTCTGCGATCGATCGCACCGCAGCAGTCGTCTGCTTGGTCGTGGAACGGGAAATGGGACACTACCAGTAAAATCTTCAAGGTTGGCGCAGCCGAGTTTATCGGAACGAGCACCACTCAAGTACAACGCATCACTTGGGTTGAAGCCACAGAAGATGCGGTGATCTTGTACAACGTACGTATACCTGCCTCTCAAATTTATCGACCCCTAAAATCTGTCACAGGAACGCGAGGGTGAAACTGTCATCCGTGTTCTGACCTTCGGGCACACTCTCGTGGCTCCCCAACGTAACCTAATATCCATGGGATTTATATCATGATAATCTGTTGCTTAATGATTATGCTTTTATTTACGATAATGTCTTATGCTAATGATCATGACTAGATGTACTCATAGTATTGAGTTTAGACAAGACCACATTGTAATTTACATTATGAACTTCACGCCCATTTCAAGACCATCCAGACTATCCACTTTCTTCTCTCCCTTTCATCCTCACTCTCGGCGCGTGTAACGTCCCATGGTCTTTGAACGTTACCCGTGGCTTCCCTCTCCACCACTCTTTCTACTTGAAATTTTTGCATCATAGCAGCATTCATAAATGATTGAAGGGTGTATCTTCCCGTGTGTAGACCAGCGACGAGATGTACGCGAGCGTCTGGGCTGTGTTTGAGACACATGCAAAGTGTGTTGATGAACTGAACGTGGATCTCAGGATTCCACAGTGTATCTGCCGCGACAATGATATCAAAGAGCGCAGAACCTTCAGGATTCTGCGCGGTGGGAGTGAGGAGTGGGGAAATATCACTGCCCCAAGCGTAAGGGACAGCCCTGCAGCGTTCTGAAGCATGATTGCGGCGAACGTTATCAGATAGTGTGCATATCAGGTTTTCGTCCGGATAATCGCTGGCTATGACAGCAGCATTAGGCGTAGTCCGTGCGATCATGATCGAAGGCAATCCAGCGCCAGCTCCAAGCTCCAGGACACGCAATATCTTTCGATCGTTGAATTGATCCAATTGCAGATCTTCTATGTGATCTGCGATGTGAATGGAGGATTGCCAGACGGATGTAGCATGCAAAGACCAATTGCTTGCTTGCGTGTTTGGTGTCTGAAGGGTGATCTGTCCTAGTCCTGAGCCTGCTTTATCATGTTCAATTGTGTAAGTAAATAGCGATCCAGGGGTGGAGGAGTGGGTAATTGGAGTATAGTCGTAGAGAGTCTGGAGAGAGGCAGACATGATATCCTCAGGATCGTCCTCTATGATATCCCGAGCGGTCTCGGTACCACGTGGATACTTTCCCTGCGTAACATTTGTTGGAGGACTAGAAGGTGACATTGAATTATTAATCTGAAGATGAAGGTTACGTATGAGACCTAGATCATTTATACCCTTCATCCACTCAGGGACAAATAACATAAATATGGGTGATTAGCCCCTAGCCAACCGTTTCCGCGAAGGATGGATTGGTTCATGTGTTGCTATTTAGTTGTGGTAGACTGGATCATCAATCACAAGTAGTCGCAGAACATGCCGAATTAACAAGTTCGTTGTGTAGGTATCCTGTTCAATTACAATTTGACGTTCTGGGGCAGCCTCCATGACATCGTGAGCTAATATTCCTGAGCAGAACTTAGACTGACAATAGAACACGACATGCGTGCAGCAAGTCAGATTGATCCAACCGCGGAGACATATAGCTACGCACAATATGGAGATCATGTAGCATTGCATAACCCGTACAGTACTACGACCGAGCGAAGCGGAGAAGAATTGTTGCGCCTGACGTGGGGAACTTGTTTGTCGACGAGAAAAAATTTGAGAAGTCTCACAAATTAATTATAATCAGTTATGGGTTTGACGCATATACCCGGAAGATGACATACCGCGCCTAGTAACACACAACTTGGCCTTGTATGAGTCTGTGCCAAGAACGCAAACCTAAATTTCAATAGGGCAAGAGAGAGTCAGATGATGCTAAGGTTGTTAATGACACGCCACCTGAATCGGTTATATAATTGAGTGGCATGACGAATGAGGTGGATACGCCTGAGGACTTAAAGCTCTCGGAACATATGTCGACATCAGTTGTCACCTTCTGACATATGAAGCCCTGGAAGAAAGGTGGGTGCGAGTTTTGAGTTGAAAAGGATGTCACAAATACACCAGGAATCTTTTCAGTGTGTTGCAATCGAGATTTTCCCACTGTCTCCCGCAAGAAATTCTGCGTCCAGTCACAGCAGCACGGTGGCACAACATAGAAGTTGTACTCATCTAAGCACGGAATACAAATAATTTACCATCCCATCCACAGCTTGCAAGTACCCCTTCGTCATAGAGTGACCAACTACAACCAGCCGCAAACTCCGTATGAGGATCATGGACCTGAAGAAGATTGGATCCCCCTGCAGTTGGGTTCGACGACCATCTACATAAACCCATACTATATCAGACACGAACGACCTGTTGCATAAATTCACGTACATCCTACATGTCATGTCATAGCTAGCCGTAGCCAAGATGTCTGGCCGGTGAGGACTCCATTGGACCTTTCGCACCGCATATTCATGACCTGGAAGTTGAACCTCGCAAACGCCACCAACTGCCTGAGCACCTGGATTGGCGCTCTGAACCATCCGACAATCCCACACCTTCACCATCTTGTCAACGCCGGCGGTCGCCAGTACAAAAGGTCGATATTTATTCCAATCAAGGGTGAGTAATTCAGTGCCAGATGCAGGAACGGTCATAACTGCAGCAGACAAGGGGTGCGTGAATGAATTCGTGGCGGGGCTAGTGGCATAAGCAGGGGAACGAAGATCGAATATTTTCATAGTTCCATCCGTTGAACATGTAGCGAGGATATCTGGTTGATGAGGAGAGAATAGAGCTTGGTACACGCATGATAGATGCGCATGCAGTGTTGTCACTGAACGAGGCATTTCCGGTGTCCACTAGAAAATATTTCTCTCTAAGTTAAATTCGGAGCGAGACATTCCATATACCTACCAGCTTGACATTTCCATCCCAAGAGGAGGAAGCGAAAGTGTCTTTCTTGATATTCGACCAATCAACGGAGAAAACCTCTCGACTGTGTTCATGCCAAGAGCGTATTGGAAAGTCCTGGGCGCGAATAACGATTTTGATTCACTCAGATCTGAAAATGAGTTGATATTGGCATACGTTGAGCATTACATCCCACAGCTTCAGTGTCCCGTCTCCTGAGCCTGTGACCAATTGATTCTCGTGAATCTCCGACCATGCAACGTCGTATATGCCGTCCTGGGTCTCGTATCTTGATAGAAAGATGAGCACCGGCTTAAAAGTCGAGTCGACAGACGGACTGTTTGTCAAGTTTCACCGCAGATGAGCCACCGACTCCTGGAATCAGCGATACCATGTGCAGGCGACCATTGCCCACAAGACCGAAATTAGCAGCTGAAGCAAGTGCGATGCGGGAATTGTGAAAAGGGGACCATGCCACTGAGTAATGGGCAAATCCTGGCGTCTGCAGCACAGCAGGAGGTGGTCGAGCAGGGTTCATCTCATCTGTAGTGGAAGTCGTAAGGAATAAGTTGGGTACCTCATCCGGCTATTACGGTTATTTCGGATTCCCGCGTACTCCTTCAGGCAGTCACTCAAGTCCAACACTGACATCATGCGCGTCTCAGTACCAACCATTATCACCGCCCATGGAGCACCCAAACAATCAATTTCACCAGCTGCGGCGGTTGACCGCATCGCGGACTTCCTTGCGCCAGGAAAAGTTACGCTACTCACCGGCGCAGGTGTTAGTGTTGCTTCAGGGATCAGAGCATACCGGGGAAAAGATGGCAGATACATGAACCCAAATTATCAGTGAGTTCGTCATGTGAAGCCAGGGGGCCACATTTAATCGTTTCTGTCTGGTTGTAACATAGGCCAATTTTAGTGCGCGATTGGTTTCAGTCAGGCGCGAACCTTTCTCATTGACGACCATCTTAGTATCACGAACTAACCGATGAAAGTACGAAAGGGTTTGCTTTCAGGCAAGTTGTATAACTCCCCTTCTGTTCTATGGCTTTGGAACTGACCGCCTGATAGGCAGCGGTATTGGTATGAAATTAAATCATGTAGCCAGTCCATCAGGTTAATGCTTTATAGGCTTCGTTCGTACTTGGGTTACCCCCCTGTCCGGGACGCTCTGCCTAATACCAGCCACTATGCAATTGCTGCACTCCAATTCGCATCATACATACCTCGCCTTGTGACGCAGAATGTAGATGGGTTACACCATAAGGCGATCGGACACCTTTGGGAGCCAGACCATATCCAACAGCAAATACTTGAACTGCACGGAACTCTTCATGTACGTTTCCTGGGCGTTTTGGACGCATTCCATTTCCAGTGCTTTAGCGAACGATAAACCAACTCGCCTTGCTTGCAGCGAGTACATTGCAAGCGCGGTCATGTAGTCCCCAGAGACATGTTCCAAGATTGGCTTTCTGCTTCTAATCCGCAGTGGAAGGCATTCGTCGACAATTTAGAGAAGACCGGGCAAAAACCACGCACGAATCCTGATGGTGATGTTCGTTTGTCGTTTGCAGACCAATTTTGATGGTTGATCATTCTTGATTGAAGGTGGAGTTGGAAGGCGTTTCTTATGCCGATTTCGTGGTCCCAGAGTGTCCGCAATGTACGTTGGAAGGCCAACAGAACTCTTTTGTAAGAGGCAGTGTGGTTTCCATGTTCTCCTGCGTCTCTGATGCAAGTAGCACAAACCAGAGGTGATATTCTTTGGTGAATCGATACCAAGTCGGATTAAGGACCGCTCGTAAGTTGGTGTTTTTGCCTTTGGAGATCTCGGGGTAATGACCCCAACGCAGGTTTTATGACGTTGAAAAATCTGAAAGGCTTTTCGTCCTCGGCACTACACTGGCAACGTATTCCGCATTCAGGTGCTTGCAATTGTCGATTATCGTGAAGTGACTGCGAGACTGATCACATTGTGCCCCAAGGCTGGTAAAACGCGCATTAGAGCTGCGAAAACCAGTCATGTTGCTGAATGTCGGGCCCACGAGGGCTGACGGTCTTCCGGGTGTGGAGAAACTTGAGATATCGAGTTCCCTGGTGTTGCGAGATGTAGTGCGGGCCCTCCTGTGAGATGGTCATGTACCAGTCTAAGAACATAACTGATAATTATCTAGGGGTTCTCGAGCCAGTCATGATTCTGTAATAGTTCATCTCCTCCAGAGTGGCATTCATCAGCCACCCGCAGAAGACCACGAAATCATATCAAGAAATACTTAGACTCGGATAAGAAGAAATGATATCCGTAATAATAGTAGTGAAGATCATAGAATGCGTAGATTAATGCTGGCTACTCTGGTATGCTGGTATGGGCAAATGTGGTAGCTAGTTATGCGAATGGTAAAGTACAGGCGATGCAAATGGAGACAACAAAGCAAGAATGATAACACCTATGACAGATAGATGGCAATACAAGAACGGTATATTGACTTATGGGTGGTCTTCAGGACGCGCACTCGGATGGGGAGAGAGAGTTGGAGTCGGGCCGCGCTCTATTATGGTTACTCGAGGAGGTTCGTCGTCGTCGCCATCATCTTCAAGCATAGGATTGGTATCTACCAACCAGGCCGGAGGTCTCAGATCCGACCACGACCAAGATTGCCAGGGCCCGTGATCTACCAGAGGCAAGTCCTGAAGGACTCGCGTTCAGATCTTCTTCATGTGGTAGAAAAAAGAAAAAAGGTTCACGTACGGCAACTTTTGTTAAGGTATCAATGACCATCTCCTCCGGTTCAGGTGAAGAAGAGCCTTCTTTGAAAACAGCAGGAATGCCCCGTTGATCATCATTGGGCGTCAAGGGAGGAGGTGGTGTGAGATTGTCGGCGTCTGTGTTAGACGATGAAGCAGAGGAGTGTTTCTCAACTTTAATCTAGCATATCACATGAATACCATCTCAAACAGTACTATCAAAGCAACTCACTGATTCCCTCGAAGGGCGGTTGGTAGGACGGGCACCCCCGACTGGTTTCTTCAAACAACGTTCGCGGTGTTTCAGCCAATGGAACGGATCATACAGACTCTTCGGGGATAGTTTTATACGATTTCCACAGCGTTTGCAGGTAACAAAAAGTGGGCCAAGAACCTCTGCCATCGGGTCGTCGCGTAGCCTTTTCTCTCTTGCAACTTCACCTACGGTTCGGCGGGGCGCATCTCCTCCGCTGCTCAAAGCAACAGAATGAATATCTAGCTGATCGAAGACGACATAGACGCTCACTCATTTATGCCTTTCAAATTAGACTCTTTTCTTGGTGACCCCCTGCGGAAGTGGCACGAATAGAATGAGTGGCAATGACGTCGGTGAGCGAATAAATACCCACATGGCTTTGATGAAGGGGGGATGAGATAATACAGTGGGGGGAGAAAGGTATTTTCAGTGGGTATGATTGTCCAATTTTTTGGAGTGTTGAATGAGCTTTATCGGTCTGGAGGTGGTGGCCACTGACTTGTAGTCCAATTCCGTGGAGGGGGAAAATTGAAACCGTATACCGAAGAAGCGAAGAGCTGCGTACACTACGCGCCGATACACAAACCTCTATATCTCAACAGTTCAGTTGTATATGTGCGACAGTAAGACGTAGGAGCGAAGTCACGGGAAGAAAGTGTGGAGGGCGGGGACAAGACTTCGGAAATTCCCGTCGACTTGCATGCTCGTTCGCGCGTGTTTACATTTACCCCAAGCGTCCAGGGGAACAATTAAATAGCATTATCAAGAAAACAGAGCGCAATAGATAGAGTGGGGTACAATACAATCGACATAACACACTAGTGCCAACATTTACGTAGATGAAGTACCTAAACCTTCTCTGAAACCACGCACGAAAGCTTTGAAGGGCTGCATAAACCAACCCCACGGACCTGGCGCCTCATTCTTGGGCGCTTCATAGGTCTCGGTTCTCGGACGATTCACAGGGCGGTCTTCTCCGGCGTCTTCTTCGTCCCTGGCACGTTTCTCCCCAATACGAGACGGGGAGTTGTTATTGATGGCTGTGGCGTCTATAGACGCTGAACTCGAGGATGCAAGGGGTTTGTGTACCTCGCTTGTAGGCGTTTGAGTGATAGCCTGACTTGATGGTGTAGGGAAAACGCGCGAACGACGCGAATTAGGAGCCTTTGGAGTGGATTGAATAGCATGACTACAGCCACTGTTACTTGTAAGAACGCTGGCAAAACAATATTTACTCACGAAGTGCACTTCGCTTTATGCTCGTGCCACTTGGTCAAATCATACTGTGCGACCCCGTCCAGCTCGACATTCGTCCTGCAAAAAGCACACTCGACATGTCGAGGGGAAGACGACTTCGCTTGAGGGTCGTTCAGCAAACTATGTTTCCTCTCTGCCGTAGCCACTGCGGTAGCCACTCGGCTGCTGGGTCTGATTTCAAATTACTAGTTAGCAAAAGTGAAGCAGAATTCATAATTATCACTAACATAACACCAGAACACCGTTGTTGATGTGCGAGCCAATTTCCAAGAAGGTAGACATGATCGATCGACAGCTTGATCCATTTCTGGCAGGATCGACAAAGAACTTCGTGTGGTTTGACCTCTTGAGCACGAGGATCCTCTTCCAGCAAAGCTTTCCTTTCGGCGTCACTCTTCTGAGCCGGCTGGGGTGAAGGCTGCTTGGTAATCTCCATACTCAATTCTGATTCCAAAGCCTCCGCTTCGGATTTTTCCAATTCGGTCTCATCTCGACGACCCCTGCTCACAGGATAAGTACTTTAATTTTCAGTGTGAAAAGTACTAACAACTTCAAAACAGGGGTTCGTTGGTCACACCTCCGTCTATGGATTTCCCAATAACGAACAGTATACGTCTGTCTCTTGCCAAGACTGATCCATTTGTTGCATCGAACGCAATGAGCTCGGTGCGACTCCACATCGTCGCATAGTGACTGGCCTTTGAAGTACTGTATACGCTCAGGTTCAGACCGCCGTATTCGAGCTCCGGCAGATGATTCTGCAATCGACGAGGTCTCATCTGCATCGTCATCGGGGGTATTAGGGCAGCTGATAATCCAGTGTGATGAGTGACCATTAAGCGCCAAGGAACCCGAGATACGTACTTGACCTTTGGGGCAGGGGAAGTCTTATCTGATGACTTCGCACGAACGGTAAGGGCAGAGGGGCTCTCATGACGAATAGAACGATTCAAGGAGACCACTGATGAACTACGGGGTCCCCTAGTTTTGCTGGTAGGCTTAGCAGAAAGCACCGGGCTTTCTTGGGAATTGCAGGGGGAGCGCGGTGGTGAAGGTCCAGGAAGACTAGATAGTATATAGCGACAACGATTAATTTTAGTTGCACAGGTTTAAATTCCAAACTCACAAAATCTCGACCATTTTGGGAGCAGCTTTCGATTCAGACAGCTAACCCGTCATTAATTGACAAGGCCAGGTTAGAAGATAGTGCAGTGCAGCTTACAGATGTTTCTTGGGGGTCGCTATTTGTGATACTTTGATGCGTGTCCGATTCTTCACCTGACGAGTCTCTGCCGAAATGTAAGGTCATTAAACGCGTGCAGTCTGTTTTATGGCGTACTCTGCAACATTTGAAACATTTCTCTTCCTCTCGGAAGGCTCGTCAGATAAATATTCGCGTGATGTCGCGTGAAATAACGCGCTGACCTTGGCCTTGCCGGTGTATTTGATCTTGGACGATCCAACCTTTGGTCTAAGTGCCATGTCAGCGGGAAACGTATGAAATGGCTAAATTTTAGAAACAACCTGTCTGGTGATGAATTCAGGGTATTGCTCATGGTAAAAGAATGTATCGGGTCAGCAGAAAAAGAAACAAGAAATATACGGGGCAAGAACAATGAAGCCTGTTGGTGGTAGTATCACTCAAAGATTCAGTGCCAAGCATGTACAAACAAACTCATCAACATATTTGGCCTTGCCTCAATAAACAGATTCTCAAATTATGAGTTGAAGCGATTAATGCTTACAGAACTACAGTACGATATTCTAGGTATCGCTTTGAAAAAGCAAGCTAAAATTACAACCATCCTGCTCCGAGCAAAGTCAAAAATTTACAGTGCATCTAATTATCCGCCCGACTTCGAAAAGTCACTTGGACCCACAAGTAATGGGTCGTACCGTTCTGAGGAGATGTTGGATTGAGGGCCATTGATGGGAGGGTCAACTATAGGATAAAAAGATCCAACAGGACGAGGTAACGCAGGTACGTGTAAGGATGATCCCATTTCATGGTTTGATTGCGCCAGTAAATGGTATGGTGTGGGGCCATAGACTTGGGTTGGGAATGGCAGAGGTGCCATCATCATGGATGACTGTTGAGCTTGAATTGCCGTTGGCAGGGGAGGCTGCATACTCCCCATCGCCATCGCTGCTGAAAATAGTGAGAATGGGGTACAATGTAATATTCTGATAGATGGCTTGCGTACCATCACTGTCCGATCCTTCACCATGATGTGGGCATCCCGTATTAACGCCTTGCTGAGTGCAGATCTGACAGATGCGATCGATACACTGGTACCCCTTACGCACACAATGTACACATGGCCTAATGGTCGTCAACCGATACGCACAACTAGCGGTATCGAAGTCACCCACCTCACACCTTCACACCTCACCTTATCGCGTCTATGTAGTTGTTGAAGTGAGGCTCTAGATCACAAATGATGGCTTACCTGCAATATACACACGCCTGAATAGATAGTGTCAGAAGAAGTATACCTACCCCGAACAGAAACTGACCGCTTTGACACGGGTACCATGACCTCTGCCCTTCCTTTGAACACTGATACACTCCTTGCCACATTCAACGCATTGCCTACACGGACGCGCATCCTCGCATTTCTTATTGTCTTGCCTGCAACCTTCGCAACGGAGTTTGACAAGTTTAGGTCCTTTGCCCACATGAACACACTCTTCTCCCCTTGCAATGCATCGAGAGCAAGGTCGCTGATCATCACACTAGACGGACGACAGGTCAAAATCGTATCCACAACCACAACACAAGCTTACCTTCTTGTTATCCCGACGACAGTTTTGGCAAGCCAGTTTTGCACGGTCGGGTTTTGAGCGATGTGGCCCGCGGAGGACTAACACGGGAGGAGGTTCTGCACGCATTACTGGATGATGATGGCCTTCGGTACACTCTACCTGCTCCTCTCGGCACCGTAGGCAAGGCTTTCCGCCTTCACACCGCGCGCGAGCTTTTCGACAGTTCTCGCACCCAGCAACGCATTGCTCAATGGTGTAACCTTTCTTGACGCAGCCTCCACACGGCCTAATTGATCAGGAGAAATCAATACATAAATTAAACAGAAACAAACTAAAGGCAAAGCATACTTTTGACCATCGCAGCGTATTTTGTCGCGCCTGCAGGGGAAGACTATTAGGACACGAGGGTGCCCCTCAATCACGGGATGATTACCTGCAACTAGCACATGCCTAGCGATGTTCTTGATAAGCTAACATTAAAAGGGAGCGTGAACGTTAAGCACAAACCTTGACTGCTCTTCTTGGCCACGCTGTCGTGATGATGTCGGATATCGGGACTGGCGGCTGCTGCTGCTGGGAATCCATCGGTCTGCAGGATGTGGTCAGGTAACAAAAGGTGTGTGTGTGAACATATCCCCTTTTCGAACCTGTTGGAGGTTAGACCGTTACGTATACGTAAGTTGCCTATCGTGGTAAACCTTGTTGAACCCGTCACGCTCATCCAAAATTTCCAAAACGATCATCTTCCAGCGTATATACGGAATGTACACAAAAATAATCCTACAACAAGTCCAACGTATTCCGGGCGATTGAGTCTAATCATAGATCAGTCGTAAGTAGTACAGATACCCGATCACCGATTCCTCCGAATTCCTCCGAATTATACACCAAATAAGAACGCGACCAGCCCAACATGTAGAAAATGATACCACCAATAGAAAGAAAAGGAATGATTGACGCAAATGACGCTCTGGAGTAACAGAGTAGGGGGAAATGAAGGATTGCCGCAGGGTGTTTACTGGAAGACGGCGACGTAGTTGATGGCCCAGTAAGCATCTACAACAGAAAAGTGAGCATTATAAAACGAATCAGTATCCCGTCAAGACTTGCCGACGTAGTTAGAAGCATCGGCGACCATATCCGTGCACTTTCCTGAGCACCCAGACTGGGAGTAAGCACCACCTGCCCAGTTGCCGCAGATAGTTGTGTCAATGACCATTTGATGGTCGTAGAAGTTGTCTGTTATGTCGCAGGTTTTTGCAGACCAGAAACCAGACGGGGTGCCCCATGTGGAAGGCGTGGGTGCTTGGTCAGTGAGATCCGAAGGGATGTCAGAGCGAGCAAAATGCCACATTGACATCCCAGTGGAGTTGTCCCACAGAAGCGCAAAGACGCCGCCCCCTGCATTATTGAAGCCATACGCAAAAGACCTGCCGCAGAGACCGTTAGGTCATATTTGACGCACAAGAAAGAGATACAAACGTTGTGTCGGGGTCCATGATGCTGCAGCCTGCGTCCGAGCTCTCGGTACTGTAACAGTTGCTTGCCAGGACAGTGCCCGTATACTCATCCGAATCATCCGTATCGATGGTGCATGCGTTACTCGTGCCACTATGAAGGGTCATCTGATTTTTCGTCTGGTCATTGATACCCTCGACAATGTCGATTTCACCCCCATAGGGCCAGTCTGGACCAACGGTCCAGAAACTAGGCCACGTAGAACAGCCGACGGGCATTTTGGAGGCGTCCATGACAAAGAGACCGCCAGTGTAGCTCTTCTGAGATGTGATACGAACACTACAACTGTGGTGAGGCGCGTGTATCATATATAAATGAACAAGGTCTTTACGCACGCGTCACGCGAGCCGCCGGCAGCAACCGTACTAGTTGAATCAATTGCAAAGACCGTCAAGGAGGAGGAGGAAGAGGAAGAGGAAGAATAGATGTTCGTGTCACTGCCGTTGTCGTTATCATTGTCGTTGTCGTTGTCATTGTCGTTGTCGTTGTCGGAGGTGCTATTGACATACGCAAGCCCCTTATCCTGTGCATCTGACTTGCTTTGGAAGATGACATTCCCACCACTGGGGTCCGAGCCAGTATAGAAGTCCCAGTCACCATGTAGAAGATCATTAGCCGACTTGCAAGTTTAAAATAGATAAGTGGCACATACTTGAAGAAGTCCTCCCCTGAATAAAAGTCTTTAATGCTGTAGGTCTTAGCAGTAGTACGACTGTAAGGGGAGGGCGCGTGATAACGAGCACCAACCCGAATGGTTAAGGGAAGTATTGATAGACAGAACTTGTAGAGAGAGTGCATCGTAGGACGTGATGCAAACGAATGGAGAGCGCAAGTGGTTGTCCAAAAAATGGGAGAGCAGTGAAAGAGAGGGAGGGATTTGATGAAACGCTGATAGTAACATTGACCATGGGGTTTTATTGTGTTTTAAAAATCAAAAGTGACGTTCACAAACCTCATTGCCTCGGGCAGTACTCCATTACCTTGCCTCGGCTAAATTCTCCTAGCCTGGCGAATCGATAAATAGTCGTTCCTTCGTATTCGCGTCGGTCACCATCGGGGCCGTATCTTACCGCGGCCCTGATTGACAGCCTGTTAATGACAAGAGTCCAAGACGCATTGCTGAAACTGAAGCGCTGGCCGAAAGAATTTTGGTCCTCGAGGCTCAAACTCTGCAGAGCTCTATCACCGCAGCGCCAAAGTACCTCAAATTAGACGGATTTGCACTTCCGTAAACTCCGGGCTGTGTTCAAATCAAAGTCGGGAAGTCCAACGATAGGGTAAGACGTACATACTCTAGAATCATCTCTGAACAACGTTAACATCCCAAAGAATGCACTGCCTCTGAATCCATTGTAGTACTGGCACGTTTGGGCGCTGTACGATATGTTACTAACTCGCATTTTAGTCGATCTTCGAATTGTCGAGACTCACATGATCTTTCAAGTTTTGCCATGTAGCATTCTGCCGCATCTGCCTGGCCGAATCACCAAACTGATTGGCAGAGCGGCTATCCTCTGATAACAACAATAAATTCAGGGGCTTGGATGGAGCCGAGCAGCGAATTAAACGTACGCGATGATCGTGATGATGACAACTGCCCAAACCCGCGTGGACAGAACGTCACTGTTGGAGACTCGATCATCTTCCACAAGTCATCGTGTGAATATCCCCCAGGAATATTATGTGTAGGCACCAGCCCACACAACATTCCTCTCCCTCGAGCTCCAAGCGTCTGGAAATATTCTGAAATCAACGCGAAGAATGCGCATGTCATAAACGCTGGGCATGCGTATTCAAGTGGTGCTGAACTGGTTAGTGCGGCTGACTCTCAAAGGTGGCTCCATAATCCTTCTCCACACCCAAGCACTCCCATTTCTGCAGCCAGACAAGCATTTAATGCAGGCCGAAGCGCAGACAAGTGCAGATTCGTGCTGGCACGAGCCAGTGCAACAACCGGGCCAGAGGACGATGTTTTGACGGCGTTGGTCGGCACTGGTTAGAGCAACGGAGGCGGTCGACGAATCGATCATAGTGACTAAGTGCTGGGTGTTTGAACTTTGAATTGCGCGCAGTCACTGTGAACCAACCTTTGTGGGATGGCACGGATAGAGATCAATTCTGTGCGACAGTCGACTGGAATTTAGTCACCGAGCTGCAAGGATGAAGGACTTAGATTTAACAAACCCATGCAACGTGCAATTTCAAGCAAGTACGTAGCAGTGGTTATCATGTTGGTGAGAGGATATGAAGTACTGGCTTGTGTGCACGACGACTCAAAGAGAAACGGCAGGCCCTTGCGACTCTTTAGCTCTAGGGTGATGCAGATCAGTTACACGTACGCGTGTCAGTTCAAACGTTCAAACGTTCAAACGTTCAAGGTCCTTGCTCCATTTACACATGATGTAGATCATTCGGAGTTTTGGAAATAAGTAGTCGTGGCCCGTGGGACTCTCTCTGGAGTGTCGAATCAACTAATCGTCACGGTCACGTGCAGGCGCGTTATGTGTGACATCCACGGCGAGACAGGAGGTTGCTCATTGCTCCTAATGGTAAAATGATTCCTACACAGTACTGGACCCACAAGGGACCCATTCCAAAACAAGGAGTCCACTGATAATAGCACGGACAAATATCCAGCGTGTAATGTCTAAGTCTAACATAGGGCCCCACCCCAAGAGACGATCAAGAAAAATGTAAATAAACGATTGAAGCAGATGTCTACTCATAGACAGCAACGTAGTTGATGACCCACTTAGCATCTACAACGGAACGCTGAGCAACGTGAAACGATCGAGCATCCGGTAAAAACTTACCAACGTAGTTAGTAGCATTGGCGACCATATCTGTGCAGTTTCCGGGGCATCCAGATTTGGAGTAAGCACCACTTGCCCAGTTGCCGCAGATAGTAGTGTCAATGACCATCTGCTGGTCGTAGAAGTTGTCTGTTATGTCGCAGGTTTTTGCAGACCAGAAACCAGATGGGGTGCCCCATGTGGAAGGCGTGGGTGATTTGTCAGTGAGATCTGAAGGGATGTCAGCGCGAGCGAAATGCCACATTGACATCCCAGTGGAGTTGTCCCACAGAAGCGCAAAGACACCGCCATCTGCGTTATTGAAGCCATACGCAAAAGACCTGCCGCAGAGACCGTTAGGTCGGGATTGACGTGCAAGCAAGAAATACAAACGTTGTGCTGGCGTCCAAGATGCTGCAGCCTGAGTCCGAGGTCTCGGTGCTGTAACATTTGGTGTTCAGGACAGAGCCTGTATACTGATCCGAATCATCCGTATCGATTGTGCATGCGTTATCTGTGCCACTATGAAGGGTCATCTGATTTTTCGTCTGGTCATTGATACCCTCGACAATGTCGATTTCGCCCCCGTAGGGCCAGTCTGGACCAACGGTCCAAAAACTTGGCCACGTAGAACAGCCGACGGGCATTTTGGAGGCGTCCATGATAAAGAGACCACCATTGTAGCTCTTCTGAGATGTGATACGAACACTGAAGCTGCGGTGAGGTGCATATATTATAATGAAAACGGTCTTTACGCACGCGTCACGGTAGCCGCCGGCAGCAACCTTGCTGGTTGAATCAATTGCAAGGACCGTCGCGGAGTCATTGACATACGCAAGTTTCTTAGACTCTGCGGAAGATTTATTTTGGTAGTTGACGTTGCCACCAGTGGGGTCCGAGCCAGTAAAGAAGTCCCAGTCACTAGATGGATGGAAGACTGTCAACTGAGTCACGCGTCAAAAACACGTAAGTAGCACGTACTTGAAGAAATCTGTCCCCTGATAAAAGTCTTGAATCGTGTAGGTTTTGTCGGTAGATCGGCTACCAACAGTGATAGGGAGGTATCGCGAGGGCGAGTGAGCACCAACCAGGGTGATCAATGGGAAAGCCACTAGAAAGAGTTTAAAGAGGGAATACATCGAACAGTGCGATTGAGGACAGCGCAAGCAGTCATCCAAAAATGAAACAGCAATGAAACAGAAGGGGTTCAAGCTAATGCGGCCTTGGTCACGGAGTTTTATTGTAGTCGAAACATCCGAAGTGACGGTCACCAACCTCGTTGCTTCATGAAGGGTGCACTCCATTACCGCGCTTCGGCCAGTTCCCCCTAAGCAGACCGGGCCAATCGAAGATACAATAGAAATAGTCGTTCCCCCGTATTCGCGTCGGTCACCTTCGGGATCTTATCATCCCGAGGGCCTGATTAATCTCAGCGATTTGTCCTCAATCCGACCACCAGTCTTTGAATTCCGGGGATTGGTTGGCCATCTCTCCTTGTCGATGTTTGCAGCTTCATGGATTGCAATTGCAGCACTGCACACAACAGGAATCAAAGTATGCGTAGTCCCAGAGGTTTGAGCGTTATAGAGCTCTATTACCGCGGCGCCAGAGTAGCTCAAATTAGACAAGTTTCCACTTTCCGACAGTCCGGGCTGTGTCCATCAGGTTTGAGAAGTACAAACAATGGGGTAAGGTGTAAATACTGTGAAATTGATTTTGGTCAAAGTTAGCCTCCAAAGAACGCACTGTATCCACCGTACGGTACGTTCCGGCATCGTGCAATGTGGTCCTAACTCGCGTTTTAATCGTTTGATCTTTCAATTGTCGAGACTTACATTCTATCAAAAATTCTGCCGTGTAACATTCTACCACAACTGCCTGGCAGAACCACCAAACCGCTTGGAAGAGCGGGCAGCCTTCTGCCAACAACATTAAAATCTAGATGCTTGGATGGAACCGAACAGTCAACGTACGTGATGAAGTAACGACTACAACTGCCACACATTGCGCAAACAGAAGGTCGCTGTGGGAGACTCGACCATCTTCCGCAGTCCACGTGTAAATTTCTCCTGGGTATATTATATGCAGGTGGCAGTTCATAAAACTTTTCGTCCCCTCGGGCTCCGATATTCGGGGAAATTACCTGATGATTAACGTTGAAAGCGCGCATGACACGGGCGCTGACGAAGGCAGGAGAGTCATGTCTCATCCTCCTTTCGAATTATGGTCGGCGACGAATTCAAAGAGAGCACCCAGGCGTCCGAGTGCACAAAAAAGCAACATGAAGCCTAGGGAAAGTTGAGGGAAAGGGATGTATATTCCGGTTGTGAACGAGTCACTGAAATAACTGAGAACAATGATAAGCGAGAATGCGAGGGTTCTGCAGCATTGACAAGTAGTCAAAATCATGAGAGGGCACAAGGCGGAAAGAAAACGTCGACAAACTAAAAATATCAGCGCAGTGTTTGAAGTGCGCGTGATCCCTGCAAACCAGCCTTTGATATTGGATAACGTGAACAGACTCAACATAGTTCACTTTGAGTGAGATCAAGACTACATTTGTTCGTCAACAGGCGCCACGCGCAGGGATGAAGGAATCGGGCTCGGGGTTCTTCCTCTCGTTCTCGTGCTTCCCATGGAACATGCAACCTGAAACAAGTAAGTAGCAGTGGTTACGTTGATCAATCAGCTGGCTATGCCTTGTGGTTTCACAGTGCTCACGAAATGTGCAAGCAATGTTACGTTGCTGAGAGGATGATTGATGATGGACAGCGCCAGCCATATGGTGCTGGATCCGTTCAACTATTCCACACAAAATATGCACACACACACACAAAGGATTTACACCCACAGAGTCGCGTACCGTTGCCGAGATGTACCAGGATGCTTTGGGATTAGCGTGACTTCCCGTTTTGGTAACACCGCACGACGACAAAATGCTCGAGCTCGCTGTCCTTGACAGCGAGCTCAAATAGTTGCCTAATCCTTCACCCTTTTCACTAGTTCTTTTGAGGGAAAAAAATCAACTGTAGCTAAGTAACTATGCTATTTTGACCATAAATCTTCCATACTTACAATATTCACCCATTCCTGTCATATATTTATACTGGGCGCTCCGAGGGGCTTATTATGGGCTCAATTAATGATGTATTTATTGTATAAATATATTAGAACTTCTACAAAGCCAGAAGTATACAATTAGAGTCCAGAAAATACCAGAAAAGCGGTCAGGGTGGGGGGAGGAGGAGGTGGGGAAGGAGGGTTGTGTTGTCCAAGAGTAAGCATAGTTAAGCTACAGGTGATTTTTTCTTTTAAAAGAACTAGTGAAAAGGGTGAAGGATTAGGCAACTATTTGAGCTCGCTGTTGAGGACAGCGAGCTTGAGCATTTTGTCGTCGTGCGGTGTTACCAAAACGGGAAGTCACGCTAATCCCAAAGCATCCTGGTACATCTCGGCAACGGTACGCGACTCTGTGGGTGTAAATCCTTTGTGTGTGTGTGTGCATATTTTGTGTGGAATAGTTGAACGAATCCAGCGCCATACAGCCAAGCGTACTTACTGACGCCCATTGAGTCTTGCTTGACACATGCACCAGTGCAAGCTGGGTCGGGATTTGAAATAGTCTCGTACACTTACTAGTCTCCCCAAAGTGGACAAAGAATATGATACAACATACAATCGAGTCTCAAGCACAGTGGTATATTCCGAGTGATTGAGTCTAATGACAAATTATTTGTAAGTAGTTTATGGATGCCCTACCACCGATTCTTCGAAATGCGGAGCAGAAAAGCGACCAGCGCAGCAAATCCAAACAGTAAATATGCCTGCCAATAAACAAGAGAACAAATTACGATGTGTTGGTAACGAACGCAGGGTATGATGCAGATATGATGTGATGCAATGCAATGCAAATAATGAAGGTATGAGGGGAATGTTCACTGGAAGACGGCAATGTAATTGATAACCCATTGAGCATCTATAACAACATTGAGCGATGGGACTTGAGTGAATATCCCATGAAAACTTACCAACGTAGTTAGTAGCATTGGCAACCATATCAGTGCACTTGCCTGGGCATCCAGAACTGGAGTAGGCGCTACCACCTGCCCAGTTGCCGCAGATAGTAGTGTCGACGACCATCTGGTGGTCGTAGAAGTTGGCCGATATGTCGCAACTTTGCGAAGACCAGAAACCAGCTGGAGTACCCCAAGTGGAAGGGTTCGGCATTTGGGCCGTAAGATCCGCAGGTATGTCAGCACGAGCGAAGTGCCACATCGACATGCCAGTGGAGTTATCCCATAGAAGTGCAAAGACACCACCATCGGCATTATTGAAGCCATATCCAAAAGAGCTACCGCACGGATGAATTAGGTCCCAGCTGACGCATAATAAAGATATACAACACAAACCTTGTGTCTGTGTCCTCGACACTGCAGCCTGCATCCGCGTTCTCGGTGCTGTAACAACTGGTTCCGAGGACCTGGCCAGTAAACTGATCGGTACTACTATTTGACTTTCCGATAGTACAACTTTGGCTCGTGCCACTATGAAGGGTCATTTGGTTTGTCGTCTGGTCATTCACACCCTCGATAATGTCGATTTCCCCCGCCGAGGGCCAGTTCGGGCCAACGGTCCAGAAACTGGGCCACGTAGAACAGCCGACAGGCATATTCGAGGCGTCAATGACAAAGAGACCACCGTTGTAGCTCTTCTGAGATGTGATACGAACACTGGATCCGTGATAAGTGCTCATAGATCATGATGGAAGCAGGCATTACGCACGAGTCACGCTTGCCGCCGGCAGCAACGGTGCTGGTCGAATCAACTGCAAGGACAGTCGAGTTGTCGCAGTCATTGACATATGCAAGTCCCTTCGATTGTGCGTCCGATTTGCTTAGGTAGTTGACATTTCCACCAGTGGGGTCCGAACCAGTGAAGTAATTCCAATCACTAGATGTATAATTAGCCGATTTCAAAGTTGAAACTACATGAATAGTACGTACTTGAAGAAATCTTCGCCTTGATAGAGGTCTTGGATCTTGTAAATTTTGTTAGTGGACTGTCTACGGACAGTAGTACGGTGACGCGAGTGCGCGCGCGACTGTTGGTGAGCACCAGCCAGGGTGGTCAATGAGAGAGCCGCCAGAAAGAGCTTAGAGAGAGAGTGCATCGTGAGGCAAAGGAGAGTAAGTCGTCCAACGAATTAAAAGAAAGGATTGAAACTGAGCAGTGAAAGAGAAGGGAGTGAAAGAATGCAACGTTGATGGAACGTTGTGGTTTTATTGTGTTTCAAGGCATTGGAACACGAACCTCGTTGCTGCGGCTAGCTACCACACGCACTTTGATCATTGCCTTGGAATTACATCGGCCACACTAGGCGACCTTATAATATCGGGGCCCTGATTAGGCTTAGTAGTCCTTTTGTCCTCAATTCAACCACCACGCTTTGTATTCTAGAACCGGCTAGTCAATCCCTCTTGTCAATGTTTGCAGCTTCAAAGCGTGCAATGGAAATACCGTAAATCAGAGGCGATGCACACGCACCCATATGTTGATGTGGCTGGAAACTGAAGTGCTGAAGACTGATTTAAAGCTCCGGTGTTAGAGCAGTGTTAGAGGAAGGCTAAGTATAGACTTCCCCAGCTCAATTTTAGCAGAGGTTCGGAAGCAACAGTTGGCTAACAACGGCAAAGAGAATCTCTCAAAATTCGGTTCAAGTATGACCAGCTGACCCTCATGGGTCTTGTTCGAATGCATCTCACTGCCTCAATGAACTTTGAAGCGCTCGATGGATCATTGGACTCTTAGCTCCACTGTGATTAACATTACATGTCTTAATCGGTGGCGATCTAACTCCACTATAATTCTCCCAAAGCCAGCTGGCTTTATCTGCTTGATCTCCGTGGCCATAAAGGACCACTATCCCAATTGTAGTCCCGTGTTGTCTTTGGCATATATGAAGCCTGATGCTTTAATGACGGCGACCTACTTACCATCATTCGTACATCTGAACACTATAAAACAGTCATGAAATACTAGCAGTGTACATCGAATCAACCTCTTTCATTGTCAACAGGCACTGAACATACTTACAGAAGCATATGTAATAATGAGCGATCGAGGCGAATGTCATTGATAGACGGCGACGTAGTTGATGATCCACTTGGCATCTACAACAGAAAGTTAAGGGCGAAATGGCACGGCATTCCGTCAAACTCACCAACGTAGTTAGTAGCATTGGCGACCATATCTGTGCAGTTTCCGGGGCATCCAGATCGGGAGTAGGCATTGCCACCTGCCCAATCGCCGCAGATAGTAGTGTCGATGATCATCTTCTGATCATAGAAATTGGTCGACATGTCGCAGGTTTGCGAAGACCAGAAACCAGCTGGAGTACCCCATGTGGAAGGCTTGGGCGTCTGGGCTATGAGATCCGCAGGGATGTCAGCGCGAGCGAAGTGCCACATTGACATGCCAGTGGAATTGTCCCACAGAAGCGCAAAGACACCACCCTCGGCATTATTGAACCCATATCCAAAAGACCTACCGCGCGGATGCATTAGGTTCCAGCTGACACATAAGAAAGAGATATAATTCAAACCTTGTGTCCGTATCCTCGATACCGCACCCTGAGTCATGGTGTCCGGTGCTGTAACAGTTGGTCCCCAAGATCTGACCCGTATATCGATTGGCGGTACTCTGCATATTTTCGACGATGCAAGTTTGGTTCGTGCCGGTGTGAAGGGTCATCTGGTTTGTGTCCTGATTATTCACACCCTCGACAATGTCGATTTCACCCGCCAGGGGCCAGTTCGGGCCAACAGTCCAGAAACTAGGCCACGTAGAACAACCTACAGGCATGTAGGAGGCATCAAAGACAAAGAGACCGCCGTTGTAGCTTTGTTTAGAGATGATACGAACACTGCAACTGTAATGAGGCGCATAGATACGATAAACACGGTCTTTACGCACGAGGCACGCTTGCCGCCAGCAGCAACAGTGCTGGTTGAATCAACCGCGAGGATCAACGAGTTGTCACAGTAATTGACATACGCAAGCCCCTTGGACTGCGCGTCCGATTGGCTTTGGTAGATGACATTTCCACCAGTGGGATCCGAACCAACGACAAAAGTCCAGTCACTGCACAGATAGAAGACAATTAGCCAAGTCACAAGTTGAAATTAAGTAAGCGGTACATCCTTGAAGAAATCTTGCCCCTGATAAAAATCTTCAATCATGTAGGTTTTGCCGGTAGATTGTCTACGAGCAGAAGTGCGGCGGTGACGCGAGTACCAGTGACGGTTAGCATTAACCAGGGCGGTAAATGAGAGGGTTGCTAGAAAGAGCTTAGAGAAAGAGTGCATCGGGGCTGAAACAAAATATTGAAACAACCGTGAAAGTCAACGCTAGGAGGAAGGATTTGATGCAAAGTTGATGGTTTAGCCATAGGTTATATCATGGTTGAGACATCGAAAGTGACATTCACTAGCCTCCCGACATGTGGCCGCGTCAGCGACCTTATCATATCTCGGCCCCGCTCAATCACAGGCTTTCCTGTTCATAATACTTTGTATTCTGGGACTGGTCGGTTATCACTCTTTGCCGATGTTTGCCCTTCACAGTCCAAACATAACTAGTGCTTTCAATAGTAACGCTGTAAATAGGAGGAGTCAAAAAAACACCGTTGAAATTGAGTTTGGTTGAAGAGTTTACCTGAAGCTCTATCACCGCTACGCCAAAAGTAAGGTCGAAGTGGGCTCAAATTATCCAAACGATTCCAAAGACGGTGTTGCACGTCCCCATATAGTACCAGCCTCGAGGATTACCACCTAGCAAGGATGGGGTTGGATATAGCTTTCGAAGAAAGTTGGCTTCCAAAGAACGCAGTGCGTTGGACGTCCATTCACCATCGACTTGTTCCTTTGGAATGTGCTGTACTAGTACGTACTAGCGTTACTGGCGCCAGGCGCACCGTCAAGTTGGCGGGGGCCAACTCCTGAGAATGATGAAAGCAGCACAAAGAACACGTAAATTTCCGCGGAACCTTGCTCAAGGGTGCATGAGTCATGGACTCACATATGGTTGCGCGTTGACAGAACGTTAATGCCACTGGATGAACCGAGTTGTGAAGTCAGTCACCGTGACTGCCTTATTAATAAGCGAGACACATGTGACATACGCGAGGTTGGCAGAAGCCTTTGTTGAGTCGACGAGGACCTCGGAGTACTAAGTCACCGCTCCCCAATGTAATTATCACCACCACCTCCGATGATCGCGTGTGCTTTCTTCATGGTCGCAGAAATACTTTGTCTGGATAGCCTCATCCTTCTTCAAAGACAGAAACCGCTGAGCGCATCCGACTCGGACAGCTGCAGGATTTGGTACGAGGTTGTCCTTGTTTCGCTCAGCCGCAAGGACTAACTCGAGTGTGTAATTTGCTGCCCAACTATAATCGCGTGGAATAAGATGACCAGGATAAGTTCATCAACTACACCATTGATGCGGTGTATGCAAGCTATGACGCAGCGCCGCGCCGATTTCGCCAGCACGCTGAACTCTTAGAGTTTCTGAAACGCAAGGAAAATGAATGGGCACAGAAAGTTGAGCAGGCAAGCCATCTTATGCCAGAACGTAAGCTGTGTGGCTTTCACCGTCGCAGTGGTGATCCGAGGACTACTATTCCGAATCCTTCAATAACAGTAGATTCAGTCGTCGCTGGGTGTATTTGTTGATTTTTCAATTTGAAGTACCATCACTGATTCACTGATTCCTCTGATCGGTCATCTCTCTACCAGCATCTCAGCTCGTTGGAGCTCGATTACCTCCAGTGATGCAAGGCGTAGACATTGAAATATTGAGGTTCCGGTTCTTTCTTCTCCGCTTTTCATAATCTGCAGGTTTGCACTACTTACTTCGTAGCACTCGGAGCTTCTGTGCGCAACAGGCGAGTTGTTTTCTTGGTCCTCAAGCGTTTTCAGTCGAGCCGGACACAAGTTGACCATGGATCAACGTCTCCGCGCAGCTAGCGAGCCCGTCATCTGTATCCCCGGCGAGGGCAAGGAACACGACACGATTCCAAACCATCTTCGCACCATCGGCTGCACCAGTGAGTCGGTGGATCTCTGTAACAACAAAGTTTCGCCTTTCGTATACCAAGGACTTGGCAAATACATCACAAATATAAATTGTCGGGATCTCAGGACGAAGGGAATCTATGAACTTGATCATGCAGGGTACACCAACAAGTGAGTGACGCAGGCAAAAGACGCGAGTGATCCAAGTTGCCGAGTCAAATTGCTCACTCTGATAGTCTTGTTTAGCTGGCATCCATTGGTCATTAGCGCGAACATCGCGGTAAAACATGATACATTCAAGTCGTGATCCTGCTACGGTACATGTCAAATTGAATATTACACGTGGGCAGTTAGAACCTTTGGAGACGTAGGTCGTCGTTGTTTTACGTCCATCCCTCGAATATTTATTGGTATGCGGGCACGCAAGCCACTTCTAATCCAGAAAATCTATTGGAATACACTGGTGGTACAAGATATCTACAAGCATCAACATCTGCGTTCACAGAGATATGGCATTTAATTTATTACTGCAAATTAAATCGTCAGCAACTAAAAATCTCCATCGGCAGACATACTCACCGTAATGACAGTAGGCTCGTCCCTACCAAGGAACTCCTTCAGATTGCTGATTTCCAAAGCAACCTCGATAAGGCCCTTCAAGCCCTCAGCAGCGTCACCCGCTAAGACTTTCTCGCCGGCCTCCGGTCCAACATACCTCTCTACATACAACCTGACAGTCGCACCGGCACTACCGGTACCGCTCAACCTGAACACTACCCGCGAGCCATCATCGAACAACACGACCTGTCCTTGGTTCTTGCTCACACTTCCGTCGATCGGATCTGTGTAGCTAAAGTTCGTGACAGATGCAATGGTAAAGTTTTGATTGGTGCCCTTCGACTTGTAGGTCTTCTTTGCGAGCGATGACGAGGTAATTGCACCCTCCAGCAGTGCGACAAGCTTGTTGGCACCCTCGGAGGAAACCTCCTCGTAGTCATATCGACTGAAGAATGATCGTCCGTAAACCGCGTAATGCTTCTTCAGCAGCTCCTTGATGCCGATAAGCTCATTTGGCGACTCCTTATTGGCAGCAGCAATAATATTCAACCAGGCTGGTTGTCGGTGAGTATTTGTATATGCGAATGAGACCGAAACTGACCCATGATTGCCCAGATACCATCCTTCTCACGAATGTGGTCTGAGCCTGTTCCAAAAGACTCTTCACCACAGATAGAAAGACGGCCGGCATCCATGAGGTTACCGAAGAATTTCCATCCTTAATTCAACGGCTGTGAGCACCGTATGGCCTATCTTAGTACCATCGACATACCGGTAGGGACCTCGAAATATTCCAGGCCCTTCTTCTGGGCAACCAGATCGATCGCTTTGCTGGTTGGCATACTCCTCGCAAGGCCCTTTACGCCTCCCTTCTTGAAGTACGGAATAACATGTGCCCAGTCCGCGATAACGGCCACTGAATCACTGGGAGTCACAAACGCGCCCTTGCCGTAGATCATGTTTCTATCGCCATCGCCGTCACTTGCTGCGCCGAACTGGATATTTTTCGCCTCAACGACCTCAACTAGTGAGTGTGCATACGTGAGGTTGGGGTCAGGGTGACCACCACCAAAGTCCGGCAGTGCAACACAGTTCTGAATGGAGGCTTCAGGGAGCCCGAGGGTGTTCACTAATATCGCGCGTGCGTAAGGGCCTGTAACACCATGCAATCCATCGAATAGGATACGGAAGGACTCGGCGTTGTTATGAAGGAAATCTTTGATGAGCTGGAAGTCGAAGATGTCTTGGAGAAGTTCGACGTAATCCGCTACTGAGTCGATGATCTCGACTTCAGTTGGACCATAGCTCGTCTTGCCTATTACGGAGAGGTCGACCTGATCACAGATGAAGATCATTCTGATAGATGGGTGCATATGAACGTACGGGATCAGCCTCGATGACCTTGTACTTCTGAATAGTCTTCGTGATCTCATAAATCTTGTTCGTTACATTTTCAGGTGCGGGTCCACCATTAGAGACATTGTATTTAATTCCGAAGTCGTTGTTGGGGCCTCCGGGGTTGTGACTCGCGGTCAGCAGGATACCACCATCCGCCTTGTATTTGCGGATTACATTTGATGCTGCAGGTGTGGAAAGAATAGAATCTTTCCCGATGATTAGCTTCTTCACCCCATTTGCAGACCCGATCTTCAGGATAAGTTGAACGGCCTCTGGGGAGAAGTAACGACCATCGCCTCCGATGACGAGTGTCGCACCCTCCGCCTTGATAGAGTCGAGAATGGCTTGGATGAAGTTCTCTGTGTAATGCTAATAACAAGAGAAAAGTTCCGTTATCTCTCGGGACTATCGCGGCAGACAATCGCGTACCTCCTGCTGGAACACCTTCACCCTTCGGAATGCTGATTAGTATGGCTTCTCAGAGAGATCGAGGTAGTAAACACCTCTTTCTGAGGCCGGATGTACCAGGCTTTTGCCCGTCGAATGGCTTGGTTGAAATCTCTTTGACCTTATAGCTCATCGATGTATGTGGAGAGTTGACCTTGAAACTGACGCAGTTGTCCTCTTTTATCAATGACGGCGTGCACATGATATGTGATTTTCATCACGTGCATAGCATTTCGACCCTGAAAGCACGTAATGATTCATGAAAATATCGAGGAACGAGGGCTGTTCTGGCACGTCTAATATAAGCTGAGCGGGAATTGCTCCGCGCCACGACGACAGAGCTCCCTCGCTGTGGTTGTATCCTACTGCATCTCCCGCCATCACTACTGGAGTAGTCCATGTTTCTGCTTTCAAGTGCCTGCTGTTGTTCTAGAGTCGCTCCTGGTTGCTCCTCCTTGATTGAGTTGGTCATGTCTCCTGCTCTCGGCACATACCAATCACCGTCCAGGTTCATCACATCCGTTCCGTTGCTGCCCCTGCAGGTCCCGCCCAACCTTGGGAAAACCTGTCCATCATCCCCCCTCTCCCTGTCACATCAATCACGTCAGAGCCCGAAAAATGTTCTTCCCGAACTAGGTGAATGCAGAGTCGAACTTCCTCTATTGCACATGCATGGGTCTTCTATCCTCCCTTGTCTTTAAACCTAGAGCCTGCCTTTATCTCCAGCCCATAGATCTTCTCCAAAGACCTCTGAGAAAGACTTGCCAAGCTGAGGAAGCATATCTTGCGTGATAAGACCTCTTCCCTCAAGTTGAAATGCCCTTCGGCTGCTGGTTCGGGTGACCATACTTCCACCTACTGCCGCGAGAAGCGGGAGACGAGAAGTAGGAACACTCCCATCACTATCCGCCAATGGGCATCAACCACATCTCATCGCTGGGCCTAGACTCACCCAAACGCGCCATCCTCGTAGCATTTCCCCCACGCAAGCATTGCCCCAACTGTTCCACTAAGAACATCGCCCTGGCCACCACACCGTTTCAGCCCGCCCTCCACATCCACCTCAACCACCTCCCTCACGCGTTGCCTCTCCTCATCACCTTCATCCAGCTTACTCGCCTCAAGACTGGCTGCTGCCCCTGTAGTATCACTCGCGATTAAATCAATAGCACCTTTCTCCAGTACCACGACACCTCCAAGTAGTTTGGACACCTCTCCAGCACGTTCCTTTGTCGGTACGTCTGGTGAGACGCCCGCCGACTCACTCAGGCGCTTGAACTCGACCACATTAGGTGTGAGCACTGCACGGCGGTATCCCTTGACGAGAGAAAGATCCTGCCCTACCATCCATAGAGCATCAGCATCAAGGACGACGAACATGGCCTGTTCGCGAGCGATGGATAGCGCTAGACGAGCATAAGACTGCATGTAGTCCTCGCGGCCTAGTCCTGGTCCCATAACGAGGACATGGAGCCGAGAAAACAACAACCTGAGTTCATCCTCCACTTTCCCATATGATCTGCGATGGTCAGATGAAATTGCGGAATATATGAAAGGACTCACGCTTCTTCACGTAGAATAGGATGTACGATCAGGTCGGGGGAGTAGGACTTGATAGCCTGAGCGGCTGTGGGTGAGCAGATGACATGCGAAAGATCTGCTCCCTGCGTATAAGAAGCTTAGTATACGCTTGTACAAACGTTGGCACTCTTGAATATACCAGCCGCAATGCAGATATTGCTGCGAAGAACGGTGCACCAGTGTAACTGCAATACAGTCAACCCCCACAAACTGCGAATCATTCTGATAATGCTCACTCTAAAGCTCCTCCGAGCACGCCGACTCTGCCTGGGTAGAGATCATGTAAATTCCATTACAAAGTGAGGAATGGTCCGTCATTACCTGATTGTCCTTTATGCAAAGTGCCGTTCAGGGGAGGGATGATCTGTTTGATCTGCTGGATTATACTACGTGGCACGGGCATGGCTAGAACGTTCCTAACAGCACTTGATGATGACGAACTGTCGAGAGCTGTCCGAGTGCAATTGCAAGGAAACAATTTGTGGGAAGCGCACAAAGACCTGACGTTAGTACTTCCTTTGCATTAACAATATTTAATTTCATTCAATGTGACTTGAGCCAAAAAACTGATCAATAAACATCATTCATACATAAAACCACAACTACGCGTGTAATAGACAAAGCATCTGCGAGGACGCGACCACGGCGTGTCAACGATACAGCATACATCCTATGTACAAGCCAAAAGTAGTCAGTACGAGTAAGTGCAACGAGCAGCTAGCTATTAATCTTATAGACGGAGGGGGTACTAGTAATATGCGGAGAAAGAAACAGAAGCGCGTGATATGGGTGGAGGTCTAAGTCCAAAGGGTGATATATAATATGTACCGATGAAGAACAGAACGGAGAGCCAAGATGAGAGGACGCGGAAGACCAAAAAACCACGGACGATGCACGAGTGGGACCCAGCAAAGGTGAAATAGTTCCAAAATAGCGGTTATAAGTAAATCGTGTGATTAGGCGTCAAAGTTGGGGAGCTGGGAGGAGGACTGATGACATGTTGTGCTCGCGGTAGGTGGCGCGTTGGTAACCGGCTGCTCCAGACTTCCAAACGAGAATCACGGCGCAGTTACACTCGCTTGGGCTCCACTTTGCCAGAAGGAATTCAGGAAAGCACCTGCGGTCGACATGATCTCGACAGCGCGTCCAACAAGTGTACCACCCTGTTGTCGATCGTCACCTCTTGTAGGACTTCTCGATGTACCAGCCGACGGCTTACGCTCATGGCGTGACGAGGTCGCGGTGGGACTGGCTTTCGGGTAGGGAAAGGCTGGGCGCATAGCAAGGATAGGTGAGTTGGCAGGCGTAGGTTGTCGCGAAATGCACTCTTGCTCTTCTTTGATTGTCTGCGCTTGATTAGGTGTGGAGGGTATGATCGTGGAGGAGGATGATGTTACAGAGCAGACAGAGGCAGAAGCAGCTTGCGTCAGATCAGTCTGCGTACTAGGTCCCGTGTTCAACACAAGCCGAGGTGGAGGGCGCATTGTCGACGCTGAAACAGCTGATATCGTTGAAGAATCAGAAGACGAGGATGACGCAGAGGTGAACTTCTTTTTCGGTGCGGGTTCTGGTGGTGGGGCTGTAACCACAACAGGTACCTGCGGAGCCTCCGGGCTCAAGCTTGAACCTGACCCCGAATTCGAATCTGTTCGGCGCCCAACACGATCCCGGCCACGTTCCACCAGGCGTACGACTCCCTCCCTTTGACGATCGCTGCGCGCATCCCGTTCTCGTCCACCTACATAGACACTGCCTATTCCGATTGCCAGTCCAAACCCACCATCCGGGCTGAGGCTCCCAAGGCTTTCCGAACTCTCACTGTCACGATCCGAGAACGAAGACGTCCGGGTGACACTGCGTCCTCGTGTCTGCTGCCCCTCGGCCTGTGCGGACGACGCCGATGACGACGCAGACCGGCCACGAGGCGCGTCAGGTGGCTGGAGCAATCCAGATGGGGACGAGAACGAGCTAGACCTGGGCACAGGAACTGCCGTACTTTGAGGAGGCATCTGTATGGATGCTAACGACGGCGATGGTGTACGAGACCTGGAATGAGATTTTGATCTAGAACGCGATCTTGACTTGGAACGCGATATGCGTTCCCCAGGGGTATCCTCAGAGCTCACGACCACCTCGGGCCGCCCCAAATTATGCACAATAGGAATGCTCCCTGCGCCACCGTGGGCATAGCGTAGCCCGCTCTCTAAGCCTTGGGTCTCAGGCTCAGCGCGTTCATGCTGCTCAAAGTAAGCGCGAGTCTCAACCTCCTTTATCGACACATCCTCGTCCGGACTGGGGGAAGCGACAATGGGGCCGTCGAAAAAATGCGCAGGCCTCAAGCTCTTATGATATGGCTCGGTCAACATGTCGTCGCCCACCCCGTCTACATCGCCAACGTCTGCACAAATATAGCTTGGAGGTACGTAGACAAGCTCCACGGGCGAGTCCTGCGCACCATAGGCATACCACTTGCCACCTGACGGGGAATGCGAATAACCATGGGAATGCGCGTAGGGGTAGTGCTCATCCTCTTCAGCTCGAGTCTTCAAGATAGTCGGTGCAATGAGTGCGATAGTGACAAGCTCCTTGTCTGAACTGGGCGTGCGCATGAGGGCACCAGTACTTGTTCGCCTGTGATGGACCGAAGAACCATTCATGTGATGCGTATATGATGCGGAGCGAGCTTTGGGTGGACGGGACCGCGAGGAAGATGAGGAGGTGGATGATGAAGAATGCGAGGACGATCGGGGAGGTAGCATGGCCCCAGCGTTAGCATGCCTGACGCGCATCTCGAGGACTTCATCTTCATCTTCTTCCTCCGACGTGGAAGACGACACAGGGGAAGTATTCTGTGGCGGTGGGGAGGACCGAGGATGTGAAGGAGCACTCCGAGGATAAGATGCATGAAGATGTGATGGCGAGTGGGGGCGCTCGTCTTCATCCCCAAAAAGAAGCTCATCAGCTTCGTCGATGATCCCATCTTCGGAGTCCTCATCATACCTGTTAGGAAAATTGATCGGCGGAACATAAGTGTACTGTCCATAAGGGAAAAGCCGGAAACTGACCCGTCATCCTCAAAGCTGTAATCTTGGCTATAATCGCTCGAACCCACTGTCTTGGAATTAGCATACTCGACATTCCACAGTGTGCGCTTCTTCTTTGGCTTCTCGATCGCGATGCATTGTTCCACGAATGTGTTGAAGCTGATATGTTTCCGCTTCTGGCCAGGCACAATCACAGCATCTGATGAGGACCCCTGCCTGGAGGTGGGGGGCACCTCACTCGTGACAGGAGTTCCAGGTGCGATGATCCGCGGAGGTGAATCCCGCCTACAATCACGATTGAGGCCCCAGTGAGAGATATGCGTATCGCTCTTAGTGTGCGTGAGAGGTGGCCGCTTGATTATTCCTGCGACACCAGGCCCTGTCAAATGCTTTGGGGCTTCATAATCCGAATGCATATGAAGTATTTCATCCTCTTCCGATTCAGGAGGGCTAAACATGGAAGACGAAGGGTAGTCGGACGTTAGTAGCTCTAAGATAGAACGGTGCTTAAGAATTGGCTTTGTGGTAGGCGGGGATGACGATAGTATGGGGAGATCGAGAGCAGCGGCAGTGTTAGGCGAAGGTTTGGGGGTGGGGGCGGGGGCGGGGTAATCTGCCGTGTGAAGAGGACCGTATAGCCACGTAACATCAGAATCTTTCAGCCTGTCAAATTTGTTAGGGTACGTTCGAAATGGAGCAAAAGGTATGACGTTGGGTAAAAGTGTAGCCAAATTAAAAAAAGAGAGACGACATTATTGTGATGCGACAATTAGTCCAGACGAGCTTTGGGTGGATATTGGGCACATGGCGATGCAGCGCTCCACAAAATCGCGGGGCTGGTGCCCAACGATCATAAATGAATGGGGAAGGCTCGAATTGAACCATGCGAGGAAGGATGGGGCGTATAGCATTCAAAAAAGGGTCTTGAGCTCACCAATTAAGGGTCTCTGGACTAACAGTGCTGAGCTTGTTGCGTTGTTTCCACCACGTGCGCCAGGAAGCGTTCTCCAACCTCATTCCATTTGTGATTTCGTTCTTTAGACGAGTCATGCTACGCCATGAGCGCCATACATCTTCTTCGCGCCATTCATGGGAGAGATAGTCGACTTGGCCACGGGGAAGGTCCGATACAGCCGTATCATCGGGTATGGTGGATACAGACCCGGCCAGGGCGGTCATGTAGTTGGCCATGATAACCTTTCGCGAATACTAACGAATAGGGTCAGTATGGGATGAGTCGCGTTGGTTGAAAGTTGATGGTAGCGAACGGCCCAAGCTTGTGACTAACTTTGGAGTAGCAAGAAGATGATTAAGGACAAGAAGACGATGAGCCGAGTTCGGATGTGAGATGACGGATTGACAGGGATTTAGATTAAAAAGGACGAGAGGAGGGGGTAAGAGCTGTGAAAGACCCGAACTTGCCTAGCACAGCGTAATTGCTTGGTAGAGAGCTGCAAAGTTGGCAGCTTATGCCTTCTTTAAAGATGAAGGATTGACTGCATTTCTTGAAATTGCATGGATGGAGGGCAAGAGAAAGATCTGGACCAGCCAGGCAGACGAGTGCCACACGACAAAACACTTTTTTGGTTTTGAAAATCAAGTTCCAGTCTCTTTTTTTTTCGTATCACCTTTCGGGGTCTCTCGTTCCGATTTTCCCGATTCTTTTTCACACAGCCCGGTTAACACCGTCCCGCTTTCAATAAATAATGGAATAAAATATATGAAATATTCAAATAAATATCACCTGCCCTCAGAGGTATATTCCACCATCAGATGCCCCCACATTACCCCACATTGATATTTGGTCCTATAATTCCCAGCTCATCATCCTCAGCATTTCTGCTGGCACCCTGCGCGGTAGCTCTTCGCTTCAACATCCCCCCGAACTGCCAAGCTGTGTATCTCTACCAGAACTGGTGCAATGACTCCGGGTCTAGTTTTTGACCTTGCCCGCTTCCGAGTCCTGGAAGGCTCATAATCGCCTCCGCAGCCCCCACGGGTTACGGGAGTGCACCGGGGTCTGCTAACTGCGCTGTGTATGATCCGCCCGCACTCTCTGACCGTCGCCATGCCCGTTGATCGTGGGCATAAGCGCCTTCATTATCGGAACTTTGCCAGCATGCAAATCAGGAAGTTCAATGTATTTCGGACTAATGCTTCACCGCACGGTCCACCCTAACTTACATAATTAACATCGCTGGAGCCTGCTGGAGCCCCGCTACTCAGTGGGTGCTAAGTGGATACCTTACCAGGCACGCATCGGAGCCCTATTCACCACAAGTTTACGGCCATGTCTTGCCAGGTGGCGTGAGCTCTGAACCTTGAACATTCTGAACGTTAACGCACGGCGGTACGTCTTTCAGCCAGAGGGCCACATAAATCGAACAAAGATAAATATAACCCATGGGCGCTTCAGCGCCTTTTCCTCGGGTCCTCCCCCAACAATTGGCGTGTTCTGAAATTCTGAAATCAAACTCAGGGGAAGCCCATCGCAATCCGCTCTGCCACGCTGTACTCCTGCCATCATCCCGCAGCCACAAGTAACTTGGCATGATTGGCAGCAAGTATGTACAGCAACCAACACATGTGAGGCATTTTCGCATGATCCCCCGGATCTCGTCATCCAGACATTTGACACTAATTTGTCCGCCCCCGCCAACTGCACAGGATCACCCATGGAATCACAGGCAATCACAGGGGACCAACATACTATTACTTTGACGGGCTATTCTAACATCCGTAATACCGGTCACCTGCGGCGACGTCTTTCAGCAATTACATTTACGGCCCGCCATGGCCCGCCTCTTTTGGTCTGCGATAAGCTCAACACAGGATAACTCAAACGAAAATAATCGATCACGACAGGTCACGACACATCGTCACTACTTAAAAGAACTTTCAGGGTACAACGATCAACTTGGTACCCGTACAGGCCGCCCCATCTTGCCCCATTGAGTCGTCGTACCCCAGCGAGAATTTGGAGAGCAACTTCGCCACCAATGATCGACTGTCAGTAGCCGTAAGTGCGTGTTTTATGCTTGCTTGCAACATACAGAACCCTGTGTATTTCTCAATCGTGTTGTGCCTGCAGGGTTTTCTGCTCTGTCGCTTATCTATTTACAATAACTGACTACTCCGATTAATGCTGGAAAGTATAAAAGGATGCACCGCAATGGAATTATTGAACTTTCATGTCAGAACATCATCAAGAAGAGAAGTTTCACAAATATATTTTCATAACATACATGCACGAGCACCCTGCAAAATGTACAAAAGCACCATGGCCATGGAGATATGCTGAAATATGTCATTCGTCGAAATGTTGTTTTCTCAGGAACGAGATAGATGCACGCTCGATTAGGAAACTTTCCACTTCTGTTTTATTTGTCCCAGCCTCTGAGCATTAACACCCTTGAAAGTCGAGACCACATGCACATGCAGGCGCCCACAAGTAGCTAGTAAGTGTTGGTGTCGCCGTGGAATCGTCGGCGATCCGCGAAGGCGATGGGGGGTGCGGAGTTAATGTTAAAGGCCGCATGGGGAAGGAAAGGGGAGGAAATGGGAGGAAGGATACGTGGAGGACATGACGACGTCGATGAAACACTGTACTGATCGGGACTGGGGTTGTATGGGGAAAGGGGGTGGGATATGTGGAGGAATCGACGAAAAACCTGATTGGGACTGGGGCCATACGGGGAAGGGAATGTAAGGAATAATATGTGGAGCAATCAACGAAAAAATGATTGGGACTGGCGTCGCATGGGAATGTAAAATGGAAAGGGAAGTAAGAATGCGTGGAGGACGTCGACGGGACACTGCACTGATCGGGACTGGAGTCGCATGGGGAAGGGAAGGGAAGGAAGAATGCGTGGATGTGCTGATTGGGACTGGGGTTGTATGGGGAAGGAAAATGAAGGAAACTGAAGGAAGAACATGTGGAGGACGTCGACAGGACATTGTACTGGTCTGGACTGGGGCCGTATGGGGAAGGAAGGGGAATAATGTGTGGAGGACGTGGAGGAAAAACTGATCAGGACTACGGCCGTATGGGGAAGGAAAGGCAAGGAAGGACTCTGTGAAGACGTCGACGAAACGCTGTACCAGTGATCGGGACTCCCGGAAGTAGAACAGTAACCGGTAAAGTTACCATGAAACCGTGTCCCAAATGCGCGGAATGGGGTATGTTAGGACTCACATATGCGCAAGAATGACGTTGTGTTGATCAATCAATCTCAAATTTAAACTTGCGATCTGTCGCCCTTCGAAGGCAGCAAAATTAAAAATGAGATTGATATGTTCATTAGGGTTGACTAGGTCGTGTTAGGTCGTGTTTCTGCGTCAGCAAGGAGGCGACTGATGCCTGCGGCTTTAATTTCGTGGACAACCAGCGAGTAGAAACTAGGAAAATAGCGGCTTACACTGAGCGTGAGCCTTGGGGTGAAGGGCTTCTGAACTGTTGGGTATTAAGGTCCGATGTGAGACTTTACGACTCGAATTTGCATGGAATAAGAACTTACCATTGGTGCAAGACTAGTACTTAGATACACACTCAGAGACTGAACCTCTAATTTCACTTTACAATGGTAGAGCGAGTTTCCTCGAAGACTCGTACTACTATTATGAAGGAAAATCCAACCTGGCAAATCTGTGGTCGCTGCCTCGAGAAACGAAGAAATCTCGCCGGCGAGTATAGAGGGCAGATTAGAACGACTTCGAGTCTTCGATAAGTATGAATGGCCCATCCACCTCGTAGTTTTGCACGCAACCTTGCCGGATCTGATCGCGACATGTGTTGTGTCACAGGCCCTGCACGCGTACGGTGGTTAGAAGGGCACTTGAAATTTGAACCACGTACTTCGTATGTGTGTGGTGGTTCGTTTGAACAGGCGTGGGAACGCGCGAGAGGGTTAGGGTGGGCGGCACAGGGTACAGGCATGTTGTTTAGTAAGAGACTATGCGAAGTCCAGGGCTACATGGCAGCGCTGGAGTCGTCTGCAGCCAGACAGCCTGTCGGTCGTTGTTCGTCGTGGAATATCCCTCGTAGTGACTTGCGTAAATTTGGCCAGCCAAGCGTTTAGCAAAAGAGCCTCGACGAGCCTATTTCAGCCTAGACGCAAGCGGCTGCGGCACTTTAAAGTTGATGATGTACTTTTATGGATAGTGTGTGGTGCTGCTGCGTTATGCTGCCCTGGCTCTAAGTGTCAGTAGTGACTAGCATCTTCCTTCAACTTCAACCACGTCGTTGCTGTCAGGCCAGTCATCCACCAGCACGATATGCTCGACGCTCAGGAAAATTCAACCTTAACGTCCGACTTTGATTCCCTTCACATATCTCTTGATTCACGCCCTCCTCCTGGCTTACATGCTTCTGCTATCCCATCCGTAACTGAAACTCAGAATCCATGGTCAGAGGAGCAGATGAAGCTGGAATTGAAGCCCGCGCATACCCCAGATCTGACAGCGATTAACGCATCTGCGCCATCCGTTTTCGCCGCACCAGCTGACTTAAACAACATCGTTCTCGATCACCAAGTGCGTGTTAGCAAGGATGTTCTGACTCAATTCGATCCCTATACAAACGAGGACGAGCTGAATGCGCACCAGGCATGGGCCAGCTCAGAGGGACATCCGCCACCTGCTCGGATGCCATCGCGCCCTAGCAGTCGAGCACATTCCAGGTCTGCTTCGAAGGATGTCCAACGCGATGGGCCTTCTTCCAGGTCTGCCTCACCCGCCCCACAACCCTCCACTTCTTCTGCCTCATCTGCCTTCCCCTCGTTCGCCGCACTAGCTCGCACCTTTTCCATCCCTAGCGTGACGAATAGGGCGCACCCTCGGCCCTTGTCAATGGATGCGGCCAAACCCATTGCCACTCCTTCGCCTGCGACCATGTCTTCATTTGCGCAGCAACAGTCTCAGTCTGCTGCGCCATCACCTCTTTCCAAGCACATCCCTCTTCCGTCTGATTACACTGCCTTGAAGACCCACAGCGCGCCGGACACCCGGTCCGCCACTCCAGCTATTGCATCACCATCCGGGTCAGAGTCTCCACGCAAGGATAAGGATCCTTCTTTCAACTTCCAGAAGTTCCTCGACCAGATGAAGTCTAGGGGTGCGGAAGCACTTGGCAAATACGTGCGATCGTGCGTCCGATGATCTTGTCTACGCTATAGGAGCTCACTTCGCATCCTTTGCTCTACAGGTTCCTCAGCAACTTTACTAAACGGACGTTTACCGTCAATGACCAGATCAAGATAATCAATGATTTCCTGAGCGTACGCTGCCTTTGATTGTACTTAAATTTAAAATAATAAAGTTTTATCAGTTTATTGCTACGAAAATGCGGGAAACAGACATTTGGAGAAATGCGACGGAGGAGGAATTTGACAACGCGATGGAAGGAATGGAGAAACTGGTGATGAATCGGCTTTATGAATACACGTATACGCCTTGTCTTCCTCTCCTCACTCCACCCAGACCAGTCACGGCCGATGACCTCGAACGAGATCGCGTGTTGTCTCAACGGATTGCGTTGTTTAGCTGGGTACGACCTCAACATCTTGACATACCTGAGCTCGAATCCGACGATAACGATGGAAATGGAAACATTGGATTTTTAGAATTTGCGCAACAAGGCAAGTTGTGTCTTGTGTCCCTTGCCAGTTCATTGAATGGAGCGTGTCTTGTGGCAGAACTTTGCAAAGTGAATCACTACAAGGCTCCACGGGATAAACTCATCTGCATTCTGAATTGCTGCAAGATTATCTTTGGTTTGTGCCTTTTCACCCTCCATCTCAGCGACATACTCACGATCCTCGGGTGTTATCCAGGTTTAATACGACATTTACGCAAAGACGAAGGAGCAGACTCCTTCGTGCCGATATTGATTTATGTTGTCTTGAGAGCGAACCCTGAGCATTTACTTTCGAATGTCGAGTATGTGCAGTTTTTTCCACCGTGCAAGCGCAACAAAATTTAGACAATATTTCCCCAAAGGTTTATCAATCGCTTTCGAAATCCTGCGAAGTTGCAGAGCGAGGCAGGCTACTATCTCTCAAGCCTCGTCAGTCCATGGCTACTTTGTTGGTTACGCATACTAATGTCTGCTTCTCAGATGGGTGCTGTGCAATTCGTTGAAAGTATGGATCACACTTCCCTCTCTAATATAACTCAGGAAGAATTCGAAAGGTTTGTTTGACTTGGATCCGGTTCGTGATCCGTGCTCACCCCTATTAACAGAAATGTAGAAGCAGCAATACAAACACTCCCTCCATCACTTCCTTCCTCTCCCACCACACCCCAAGGCTCACATATTCCGAATATAACTCCGCATCCATCTCCACACGCAGGAGAAGAATCTGCACAACCGCTGTCCCTCGCTGTCCCATCATCAGCGCAGAATCTCACGATTGGCGAGGATGCTCGGAAGTTATTGCAGAAAACCGGGGATGTGGTATCAAAGCCTCTCGGTGCAATCAGTCGTATATTTAGCGAGGCACTAGACGAGAAGATGGGCTACCTTCCCGGACCGTTCGCGCCGTTTGAGCTTGGTAGAGAGGATAGGGAGAGACATTGGTCGCATCCTGACCAGGTCGCTCAGTTTGCTGGTGGTGCTCCTCACACACCGTCAGGCAGTGAGGGACTTCAGGCACCCATGCAGACACCCTACAAGCCCCGCGTCCGCCGTCCATCACCCATTTCAACTCCACCCACGCTAACGGGGCAACCGTACGGAGCTGACGAAACTCCGAGTAGACCTGGCCCGGGAGGACCATACGTACACCAGGCACTTGCTCTCAGTCCTTCCCAAGCAATGCCTCCCCCAAACGCTATTCCCCAGCATCTTCAACCACCTCCTGTAGGCTCACAGATCTCTCGTACGCCCACCCCCTCGCTCGACCTCTCTGCTGTTCAAGCAGAAATCGATCGCGCGCATGCACAGGCGAGCGCTGCTGCTCGTGCGACTCTCGCCCAAATTTTCCCGGGAGTAGACCCAGAGGTACGTGACTGGGTACTGGAAGCCAACGGAGGGGACTTGGGAAAAAGCATAGAAGGACTCTTGGACATGGCCGGAGGATCATGAATAGCCTCAGGAGATGGATCCGTGATGAGCGGGGCTTTGACAACGACAAGTCATCACTAAAGATCCCGAACTAGACGAGAGGCTCTGAGGTTGAGACTTACGATTGGATCTTACGGTGCGGGAAAACATATATCAAGAGCGTTTCCCCGCAATTAGTGATCGGTTCGTGCGAGACTAATATCCTCTAATATCTCGTCGAGATGATACGGGAGGTGTTAGACTCCGATTGTCAGCGAGAAGGCTGAGCTAAAGCTATTGTGACGGCGCGTCTGTCATTCATATCCATTCTTTTTTCGTTTCATCTTTGTATGAGGAGAGGAGACTGGAAAGGCTTGGGTGTTTTGATGTGGGCTTGTTTGTGCGATTTATCTTATTTGCAATGATATTTTTTTTCTTTTACTCTTCGCCTGTCAGTGGATTGTCTTCCTTCTAATAGTCTGACTAGGAGAGATTAATCGTCAACAGCTGTTCATTGTGGTTATTTTATACACAGCACTACAGAGACTGCATGACTTTTTCGAACCAAAATTCCAGTATCCCCGAGCCGGACCTTAATGAAGGAAGACACTTGAAGAAAATCTGTCGAGGTTTCAGCGCGGGTGCCTTGTGAGTACGAGCTTCAATCCGTTGAAGCCTCGACGGCAGTACGACATAGGCACCTGGCATGGTGGCAGTTGGCATGTTGTCGCTGGGCACGGGACTCCATTCCGTTCCTCGAGTCTGTACCAAGGCTACAGGGGCGCCCCTCGGAGCCAAGGGAGGCCAAGGCTCGCCAAAAGACTGTTGACACCAGTAACCATGCATGCGTCAAGCGTTGGGTCAAGCAGACCAAGTTCCTTCCTGGTCTCGACATGTTTTCCAGTCCCGTGCGTGTTTTCTAATATGTTTCTCCGCTTATTTGACGTGTATTTGATATTCATATCGATTTCGAAGTTTGTGCGCACCCCCAAATATCCGTCATCCCTTGTGAGCACTGAGCACTATAGATCATTTTATATTTCCTTCTACTTCTGAGAGAACTGAGTTTGCCAGAGTGAATAAGGGTGGCACTGTCCCCCCCTCTTTGCATAAAGATTGAACCGAGAATGTATTTTTCCGGCGAGTGTGTGTGTAGGTGTGCGTTTCTTTCTCAAGGTCAAATCAGCTTTCACTGGAACGACAGAATTTACGCGCCAAGACTTGGATTCCCCCTCACACGATTTAACTGACCTTCCTTTCGGGGACATAGTCTAATGTTGGTCTGATCCGAGTTATAAACACACAGGCACAGGCACTTCTTCTGTCAACGCATGTGACTGAATACGCACATCAAGAGTACCTCAGAATGCTTGATATTGCTGCGCGCTCGTCTAATGGTTTCGTTGTAAATGTGGTTGTCCTTGGTTGTCTGGGTCATATGAGGCGTTGAAATTTCCAATACGACGAAAAATTGAAATTCCATCGCATAGTGACGTGCACTTGCCCCGGATCACCATCATATTGTGTCCCGATCCTTCCCCAGTCTTTGAATTCTCGGGTGGGGAACTCATTCCTATTCATGTCCGCATCTCGATCACGCATTGGCATGTAAATGTCTTCGCCTCCCTAGGCAAGTAGGTAGCAGTAAGATCTCTCAGCGCATCAAAAAGCCCACCTGCATTTCATCAGTCCGTCGTCTACGGAACGCTCTCTGAGATATAGATGTCCAGCGATGTCTATGAACAGCGAGCTTCGATGCATTTCGAAGCTTCACAGCCACAAGTCAATGTCAGCAACTTTCCAAAAAAAAAGATGCTTCCCCACGCGCGTGGCCCGTCCATCCGCCCGCGTGCAGACTTGAAAGCCAATGACAACGGTTACAAACGGTTACCCCCAATGAAAGGAAAGATGGTCGCACATGATCGTACTGAAACATGGACCGTGATTGGCCTAATATCCGGTTATGAGCACTAAAATGCGCTAACATTGTGACATACCCCCAGGATTGGAAAACTTGACATGTTCCTGGAGGTCTAGCCTGACAGAACCTTCAAAGAACCAGGGGAGATCGGATGGTGACCGTGGAGTGAAGGCGCTTGTATGTCTGTCATCACGGAGCAAACTTGAGCCCTATATAGGTAGGCTCATCTCCGTTCCGTTCAAACTTGAGGTCCTCTTCCTTACTCCCCCACCCCATCCATCGATTCAGCATATACCATGACGTTGTCTACTTCACCCAGTCTTTCGGAGAAAGGCGATGTGGTTCATCTCGAGGATGGAAAGCCTGCTATCGAGGGGCTCTATAACCCTCATATCGACGTTTCGGGTATCGACGAGCGCGCTTTAATGCGAAAAGTTGACATGCGCACTGTACCCTGGCTATCTTTTCTGTACTTGCTTTGTTTCCTTGACAGAACCAGTATTGGAAATGCAAAGGTGAGCACCCATCGTCTGTAGGGTCACTCCCATGAGATCTAATGCCCTTCCTAGTTGTACAACATGGAAGCAAGCTTGGGAATAACCGACAACCAGTATTTGGTATGCCTCACGATTTTCTTCTTTTCTTACGCACTATTCGAGGTGAGTGTGAACTTGGAATCAAAGAACAAAAACTGACCTTGTACTAGGTGCCCTCGAACATCGTCTTGAAGCGTCTGAGGCCATCCGTATGGCTGTCGGTGCTCATGGTTCTTTGGGGTGTCATGATGGTAAACATTCTCGACATTATTCTCTAGACCCGGTCATACTAATCTCGTATCCCCTACAGACAGTGCAAGGCCTAGTGCACAACTACAGCGGCCTGTTGGGTTAGTACATCGCTTAGTGACTGTCGGACACAACTGAATCCTCTACTCAAAATAGTTATGAGGTTCATGCTTGGCGCTTTCGAGGCTGGACTTTTTCCCGGAGTCACCTACTATCTCTCATGGTACGTGCGACTAGTCGTCCTGAGTGTGAAAGCGTTTTCTGATCTGGACATGCAGCTGGTATAAGCGTTCGGAATTCGGTATCCGCGCTGCTATATTCTTCTCGGCCGCAACTATTTCTGGCGCATTCGGTGGCCTTCTCGCTGTATGTGCCAATTACATTCAGCAGCTTTTATTCTAATTTTCATGTGTAACGCAGGTCGGCATAGCCAAAATGGCTGGGATCGGTGGAAAGCCTGCGTGGTCATGGATCTTCATTATTGAGGGCCTTATTACCATCGCGGCAGGTGCTGTCTCTTACTGGATTATCGTTGACTTCCCGGACAACGCAACATTCCTTACCGAGGCCGAGCGCACTGTCGTTATTCGCCGCCTGCAGGGTGATGCTCAGTTCAGTGCTGCTGGAGAGAAGATGCAATGGCGACACATCACAAAGGCACTGACCGAATGGAAAACTTACATTGCCAGCAAGTCTACCCGACTCCGCAACTTACGTCCGCTAATAAATTGTCTTAGTGATCGTCTACGCCGGAGTGGACATGCCTTTGTACGCATTTGCCTTGTTCTTGCCTAGCATCATTAACCAAGTGAGTCCATCGCTCTACCATACATCTTTTCAAATTAATGTGCTAACATTCGTGAAACAGCTTGGTATGCTCTCATTCTCATCCGACAATTCGCCGACTGATTGTCCTCAGGATACTCTGCCACTAATGCGAATCTACTAACCGTCCCCGTTTATGCGCTGGCATGTGTATCTACTTGCGTTGTCGGCTTCCTTGCTGATCGATACGGCAATCGTGGGATGTTTAACTTGTGCGTTTACCATTCATTTGCTGCACGCGGTTTCATTGCTTACCACCGTATTTTGTTTCTCTAGCGTACTACTTTCCACTGGTAAGCTTGCATGACGCGCCTCATGGTGATCATTGATGTAGCTCACGCTATCTGGAATATTTACAGCTGGTGTGGGATACATCATCTTGATCGTTTCCCGCAATGCCGCGCTGTCATACTTTGCGGTATTTTTAGCTGCTTGGTAAGTCGGTTCTGCAGCACAGTGAAACCATGCCTAACGAATCCCAATTTAGCGGCATATACCCTTGTATTCGTGAGTGGCGTTTTTGCTATTGTTTCCGAGACATTAATGCTGATCACCCCTGATTCCGCAGCAAACACGGTGTAAGTGAGATTCATTAGCATTTCGCTGCCATTTGATCAATCGGAAACAGTGCCTGGATGTCTAACAACTCAGAGGGAACATACAAGCGTAGTGTCGCTCTTGCGATGGTTATCAGTTGGTGAGTTGACATTGGAAAGTGCATGGTGCACGACTGACACCCACTCAGGGGGAACTTGCAAGGCGCCGTCAGTTCTAACGTCTATCGTGCAAACCAGAAGCCTTGGTACCCATTAGGCCATGGTCTTGTGCTGATGTACATCGGGACTGGCATCATCGCTACAGTCACTTTCATTTTCCTCTTAAAACGAGAGAACGCTCGTCGGGACCGCGGAGAGCGAGATGAAATCATCGAGGGACGCGAGGGAGGCTTTGAAGTCAACGGTCGGTTCGCAAGCGTCGAAGATGCGAAGAGAGAAAAGGGAGACGAATGGAGTGGGTACAGGTACACTCTATGAAAACCTCCTGTCCAATCTTAACGAACGGTTTGGATTTTTCTACGATTTCTTTATATGTAACTTACGATGTGAATTTACGACTGGATGTAACAATACATTAATGTCCGATGACTTGTGGCTCTTATTGTGGCTTTTATTAAGTGTGTGCGCATCGTCCTAATACCTATGGGGTTTTGCAGGGTTTTACGCCAAGCTTTCCAGAATCAAACGGCGTTACCCCGGTCATAAAACACAAAGTATCTTGCAGGAATGGCTAGACCCAATCTGATCGTTAATCGTTTAGACGAGTGATTATGATGCCAGTCTCGTGATCATTCCTTGTACAAAAATCAGCCACCCCTATTAGGCAAACCGAATAGAAAATTGTTGCTGTCCATCAATGCCAAGCAGAGATAATCCCGTACTTAGCACGCTGCCAACGTGTTTTATGCTCCAGCGCAACTCCAGAGACATACTTGCGACTACAGGTCGGCGAGCCTCGGGCACGCCATGTAAATCCCGAGCATCCATGATCAATTCGTCGGAGATGGCAAACAAGAATAGCCTATCTGATGGCGTATGACAGAGCAATATTGTAAAGACTTACATACTTAAAGTCTCGACACGGGAGAGCTCGACGCTCGAGGAATTTTCCAGAGTTCGAGAAGCTGCTAAAATGCGATCAGAAAGCTCAAATTTACCCACGACGTCCGCAGCCCAGATGGACTATTATTTGCCAAGCTTCGAGGCTCGGCCTTTGGAAGGCGCCAGTCCCGGACGAATGTCGGCATATGCCACGAAAGGACACGTGCTGCGCCGTACTGTGTTGTCATGCGATATTTTACCGCCGGAGAACGCATGCACAGGAGGATGTATCACGGAATGTCGTCGTGAGGATCCTTTCTTCATTGTGTGAATTTGGGTCATTGTTCGTGCTTTCAATTTGGACCTTGTTCGAGGTCACCATCAGAATGAACAGCAGCTTTTCCAGACTTCGTCAAGCACCTAAGAGGCATGGCGCATGGGATAAAAGCAGAACGTACTATGACTTATAAGTCACTGAGCGTCGGTGCAATCAGAGTTTCCTGAAGAGAACGTTCGTTGAGAAAGAACGAAGCCAAGAGAAGCTTGGTCAGCAGCACATAGTTACCGCCAAAGTCCGCACCTGCCCTAAACTATGTACAGGAAATTATGAAAATCTATAATTAAAGCCCAGAAAGGACTCAGCGCGTTGCTTTACGCGTCTCCTTAAAGTTGACCTTTGCTCCTCCATCATCCTCCGTGTATACCCTCCCTTAAAAAATTTCATCTCCCCTTGTTTTATTATAAAAAATGGGTCGCCCTCTTTACTCCAAAGCGTACCAGACAGAGCCTATCATAAGAGAGCCAGAGGCTCCTTGCTCTTACGCAAAATGGTCATACATCAACGCTTTTGACCCAGACTCTGACGAGTTTTTCGAAAACGACCAGGCGGTATACGAGGCCTTCGTTGACCACGTGCCTGTGGAACACTCGGAAGACGAAGAAGATACGGAGGAGGACAGGGATATGGTAGTCATCAGACTAGACATCTCTGGCGAGGACAGTTTTAGCGACCGTGACAGTCCAATGGCTGTTGGCGCTGATGACTTCGCCCAGTACATTGCTCATGCCTACCGAAGGCAGACAGCAGAGACGGAAATTCCCGTCCGAGTTCGTCTCGCAGCCCACAGCACCGCTGGCGATGTCCAGAGTGACGCGCCAATGTCCCACGAATCAATAGAGATCGATTCTTCGCGGGATACTGTGGTACCATTAGACGTACCTCCACAGCCACTACCCATCACGCAGCTACACATTAATGCCTCTGATCACGCGCATCATGAACCTCAAGATGAACTCCCCCTTCCACCTCCAAGCGCACCAATCCCTGTTCCCGGCGCACGCACCCAGCCCTCTTCGTCTGTTGAAGGGTTATCTTTCTCCTCGTTCTACCACCAGCATGTACCATTAACACCACCCTCGCACCACACACCCTTTACTCGTTTTTCCCCATCACCACCCCCCACAGTCTCACCCCGTATATACACTTGGGCGTCCCATCGCCAGACATATTCGCCCGCCGGCACGAGTCCTCTACCTAACACTAACGCACGCATGTCTCATGCTCATATTTCCCCCGCACTCGTCCGTGTCCGAGACGTCATGGCTTGATTATAAATCTTTAAAACGTCCCAATCTCTTGATACATAACATCTTCCTTTCCTTCACTTTGACTAGGGTTTTCCAGGCGTTCTAGCACGCACAATCCACATGATCTTTATCCCACTTCATACACTCAGCTAATCCATTACTTATGCACTATTACAATGGCCCTCGATGACCTACATCCATCATTGCTGTACTATCCTGTGCTTCTATAGTCGTTGCATAGCGGTGTGGTATAGATTAGATCTGGTGCTTTGAATTCATCCGCTTTCAACATTGTATCACATCTTTACGATCGATTCTCTGTATGAATTTGACTACATTGTATAATGAAATCAGCCCCATCTCGCATCCCATTGTCCAATGCTCTCCGCAAGCACAAATTTTCCATTTTGACCCGGGCCAAGGATGAAACACCCGGTGTCCTCCGCATTGATATCTGGTACTCGGAGAGGTGGATCTCGGGCCGTATCCAAATCAGCATCAGAAAGCGGAATGGCGCCAACAGGTGATGTACAACAACTATGTCTTGTCATTGCAACGAACGCGTGGTTATCGGTTGCAGATACCAAATATGACCTGCGCAGCAAACCATATCAGTGTTTCTCAAACACCATCAAGCTTCGAAATATCTGACGTCACCATATCCAGAACGTCTTTAATGAATGATGCGTGCAAGAAAGCCGCCCATGTTATCCGTGTCACGTCACCGATATATGATGGAGCGGGGACTTCGTAGACGGCAACGTAAGGGTTGACACGGTCATTCGCTTTGAGTCTACCGTAATCGGTTGTTGAGGACAATTTGTCCAAAAAAAAGTAGCGCTTAGACACGAACCTCTCAGATCCTAAGCAAGCCATGCCCACCCATTCGAAAAGGTCGCCAATACGTCCATCCCAATCCTCTGCGCTTTCTTGGGGTAAGAGAGCGAGAGTCGGAACTGGGACAAGTATGTCGGTGGAGCGAGAAATTTGATGTTGAACGGACACCACCTCGTGCGACTCGGAGGTACCTGGCTGCACGTCTTACAGCACACCAGAATGAGCTGGCTTAGCACACACGATCTCCAGTTTACACACCTGCTAGACAATAAATCACTTCCCATTTCCCAGGCCCGTTTTCCCTGATCTCGTCCCAGAGTTTTAGGGCTGCTTTCTGCCTTGCACGTACAGAAACAGATTCGGTTGCTTGCCTAACCGGTATGCGTATGACTACGCTAGGTTTTGATCACTTCTTTTTCGTGCATGAGACAGAACCCTAAGTGACATACCAAATTGCTCTGGACACCCTTTGAAGGGGAGTCTCTTCCCGACTAAGCCAAGTTGTTCATACAGTGACTTTGAGACGCAGAGGGTGAGGACGCCTCTGGGGTCGATGCACCATGTATCAACGCACTCGGAAGTGGATGGTAGTGCGGTTATATTGCTGTTTGACAGAAAAACAAAACCGATCTTAGCGTTTTCTGTAACCTTGATTGCAGGATTGGGAACCTCTCACCCGCCCTGACTCTTGGAGGCAAAATCTAGCAACTCCGATAGTGTACATCGTCTTTTGTAATATGTGGGCTTCAGGGATGCAAGCGCCTTCTCGAGTTCATCGGAAGCAGGGAACACGATATCAAGCTGATGAAGCATCAATTATTTCACTTGAAAAACGTAGAAAGACAATACTGTGCCTGCTGAATGAAAGGGTGTGCTACACCAAGTCGGTCGAGTTGAACGGCTGGCAAAGTGCCCTTCGTTAACATCACCCTTGAATGCGCCATCGTGGTTGGTGATCGCGGAAGGTTAGGAAGTACTGAGCTCGAGATGGAGTAAGTCTGCAACTAGTGGATCGAACTGTAGTCTAACTTGACGCGATTCAGTTCGGAAAGGGTCAAAGTGCTTAGTACTCTTGCCATGACCTTCTATTTGCGAGCTATATTATTATACGGTTCAGGTCACCGACTACGATATTGTCAATCAATCTAGTCTTCCCAACCCACAGCGCACCGCTCAGAATCATAGGTATATCTCCTGCCACTGACTGGTTGTTTGAAGATGCGTCCAAAACGTCGAATGTCTCCGAATCATTCATCTCTATATAATCAAGCCGCACATCCACTCCGTCAACAACAGCCTGTGCTTTGACTTCGCTGATGATAGCAAGGGCTCTTGAAATGCATCGGTCCTTGGATTCGCCATTTGACCACGCAGACTCGGCGTATTGAAGGGCCTTGTAAAGCGCAGGTGCGAATTTCCGCTCATTTGCAGAGAGATACGCGTTTCTGGACGATAATGCTAGCCCATCGTTCGGGTCACGGGACGTCGGGACTATATGGACGTGGTCCGCTTCGGGGTGCGGGAACAGCAAGTCCTTGCAAAGTTTCCGGAGAAGCAAGGCTTGTTGGATATCTTTCTGGCCGAAATACGCATTCGTGGGCTGCAGTCGTCGTCAGGCTAAGCTGCGTCTTGCGGAGAGGCCATCTCACCTGGACTGCATTAAATAGCTTGGTTACAACTGTCGCCACGCCTCGGAAAAAATTTGGCCTGCTTGCGCCTTCCATTTGATGCCCGTATCCCTTCATCTCGATAAACGCTCCCCTTTGTGCTGAAACGTCTTGGCTTATGCCAGATGGATACATATCTTGGACCGAGGGAAGAAACACGGCAGAAGCTTTCCTGACGGCCTCGCCTACAGTAACCTGCTGTGCGGTAAGAAGTTCCAGGTCTCCGGGTAAGGTACGAGGGTACGTGGCAAGGTCTTCATGCGGTGCAAACTGGGCTGGGTTCACAAAGATGGAAAGAACCGTGAGCTCGTTTTCGGCCAGTGACTTTTGAACTAAATCGATGGTTCAGGATTAGTAAGGAGGTATTTATATACGTCAAAAAAAAGTGTGTGGGATGTGCTCACCAAGAGACAGATGTCCGTCGTGAAGAGCTCCCATGGTTGGCACGAAGCCCACAGATTTCCTTTCATCGAAGGCTCTCTGCCGCCATTGTCTGTACGACGCGACAGACGTTAAAAGCGGGATAGGTGATGGTGGAAGGGAGGAGGATGTCATTGACATTGATCGACGGAGGAAAATAGACGCTTTGGTGACAGATCGCCACATGCATATGAACGTATCAAGCTAGGGAAATGATGCAAGCTTGAGGAGAAGTTGTGATCATCGTACAAACCAAAAAGCAGAATTTCAGACGGCCATCTTATCTAACCGAGTTTATTGCACGTGATCACTAAGCTTGGTCGCGTTTCCACTCAAGAAGGTTCAGTACCTTCTTCTCTCCTCTAACCGTCTTCCCGTTGTCGAACAGTCCTCTGTTCGCGAATCCATTCTTCTCAAAAACACGGTTACTCCCAATATTCCCCGCAAAAGTGTGCGCCACTACATGACAGGCTCCCATCCTAGGGATTGCCCAAGCGCTCATCAAGAGACCGATTGCAGCGGTCATAATGCCCTTTCCGTGGTGGCTCGCAGCAAGCCAGTCTATCGCAAACAAAAACATGATAATGATAATATCAGCCATAAGGCAACCTCATACTAGGTCCAGAGAACCAACATACCTCCAACAGCATACTGAATCGTCGAGTCACCTGTTTGCTTATCGGCATTCTCTCTTTGCAGTCGCTTCCGTTCTACTTCATCTAGTATCTCCTCGAACGGACTTCTTCTGAAATTCACATCTCCTATCAGGACGTCCGCCCCATTCTCTTTGACTTCCCTAAGATGCCGCACAGGGCTCACATCCACGAACTGAAGCGGGCCGTTTTGGAAATATTCATCGTTCTTTCGTAGATACTCCAAAGCAGCATCTGATTCATCTTTTACAAGCTGTATCCAGAAGTCCGCGTGTTCTGGTAGATAGGGCACTGGGGGTCCCTCTATCCATTCATAAATAGCTGGATCGTTCATGTGCTGTGTGAGCACGGACTGATCTCCCTGTCGAGGTGGGGTGATAATGATGTTCTGGTGTGGTGCTGGAAGCCGGAGGAATGGTTCCCCAGTTTTGGGGTTAACCTCGAGGGGGTGAAGTTGGTGTGTCATCGATATCCTTGGAGTGGATACAGAAGACCTGCTGGCGACTGAAAGTCTTTAAACTACTCTTAGTGAAGGGAGTCACAAAGAGCGTGTTTGAGTCATGAGGGCAACCCTTATGTAGAAGGCGAACTTGATTAGTGTGCGCAAAGGTTGATATCAAACTGCTCGAGATGGTTAGTCTCCCGTACGGTAGCAGACCAAATAGATTGAATGTACGTTAGCGTATAATACGGTATACAGCAATGCCTTAATGTGGTGTCTAAAGTATGTGTTTCAGAGGCTCTGGGTATTTTTTGCTTGTGACATGAAAAGTTCTGCCAGCGGGAAGGTGTCTGGCGCGTGAAGACGACGTCGGCGCAGTCCAGATATGAGGATCGAAGCGTATGTATCGATTGTATCGTGCCTTGAGGATGGAAATGAACGGTAGCGAGAACAAATCAAAATATCGCTCTCATCCATCATACTAAACTTGGTCATGTTTCCACTCAAGAAGGGTCATTTTCTTTCTCTCTCCTCTAACCGTCTTCCCGTTGTCGAACAGCCCTCTGTTCACGAACCCGTTCTTCTCGAAAACACGGTTGCTGCCAATATTCCCAGCAAAAGTGTGTGCCACCACATGACGGGCACTCATCCTAGGGATTGCCCATGCGCTCAGCAAGAGACCGACTGCTGCAGTCATAATGCCCTTTCCGTGGTGGCTCGTAGCAAGCCAGTCTATCGCAAATGAGCACATGACAAACCTCAGGATTAAGACAATCGTCGCAGGTCCAGAGAGCCAACGTACCTCCGAAAGCATACTGAATTGTCGGGTCGCCTGCTTGCTTTTTTGCATTCTCTTCTCGCAGTCGCTTCCGTTCTACTTCATCTAGTACCTCCTCGAATGGACTTCTTTTGAAACTCACTTCTCCTAGCAGAACGTCTTCTCCATTCTCTTTGACTTCCCTAAGGTACCGCACAGGGCTCACATCCACGAACTGAAGCGGGCCATTAGGGAAATCCTCCTGGCTCTTCCGCAGATACTCCAAAGTAGCATCGCATTCCTCTTTTATAAGCTGGATCCGGTCGTCTGCATGTTCCGGTAGATACGGCACTGGGGGTGACACTTTCCATCCGTAAATAGCTGGATCGTTCATATGCTGTGTGAGCACGGACTGATCTCCCTGTCGAGGTGGGGTGATAATGATGTTCTGGTGTGGTGCTGGAAGCCGGAGGAATGGTTCCCCAGTTTTGGGGTTAACCTCGAGGGGGTGAAGTTGGCGTGTCATCGATATCCTTGGAGTGGATACAGAAGACCTGCTGGCGACTGAAAGTCTTTAAACTACTCTTAGTGAAGGGAGTCACAAAGAGTGTGTTTGAGTCATGAGGGCAAAATCCTTATACGTAGAAGGTGAACTTGATTAGTGTGCGTAAAGGTTGATATCAAACTGCCCGAGATGTCCGACGTCGGCAGCCACGGCAGGTGACACCAAATCGTGATTTTTGCTGCTGTCCCACTGAAAACACGATCTCCACCATTTCTCAACGGATTTGTTTCGTTTCACTTGGAATATGCTAGTATAGTATGTAGAATATACTCATGGTGAAGTAGCTAAAGTAATTATTTTACAGCTATGTGCGAAACTAATGGCAGTGGCTAAATTTTCGCCACTTCCTCGACCAAAAAGGAAATCGATATAGCAAACGCGTCCAGGACGCTCGCAGGCATTTGTAGACTTTTTAGACGACATTGACGACACCAGCTAGCTTGCCCTGTCACGTAAATGCTATGGTTAACCGAAGGATCAGCAACGATCTCAAAGACTGCGCACTTCGACTGTGGAATCATGGGTGGGAATTGGCAGACATCTGTGAAGCATTTGGTGTCAGCGAGAGGAGTTGCTACCGCTGGCGACGGATCTTTGAGGAGTGTGGTACTACAACAAAGCCCCGTTCTCCACTCACGGGACGGACTCGAACAATCACGCGAGCCCTGCTAACGGCTATCGAAGATCTCTTCACTGTGGACTCCGATCTTTTCCTTGACGAGGTCTGCACGTGGCTTGCAGTCAGCCATGATATCGTTGTCAGTACTTCCACCCTATCGCGCAACCTCAAAGAAGCTGGTCTCACACGCAAGATCCTTCGAAAACTTGCTTCCGAGCGTGACGAGGCCCGACGAGAGGAATTCAGAGAAAGTCATCGCAATGACTTTATCGGGGATGGCTCGGAATTCGTTGTCATTGACGAAACGAGCAAGAATGACCGGACATATGCACGGCATTATGGACGAGCACCGAGAGGACATCGCGCACATCTTCTTCAGGCCTGGGCTCAGCCTCCAACTGATCGAGTTCTTCCTCGCCATCTTTTAACAGCTTTTCATCCGACCAGTCAACCTTGGATAGCTGCCCGACCGTCTCTCCATCACCGATCGTAGAGGGCCCGGGTGCAGGTGATTCTGGACTCGAAAACTCCAGTGGCTCATTGCCAGCGCTCTCGTCGATGGGCGCAGCTGCCATGTTGCATGGTCTTGCTGGAATCTTGATTGTGTGCTTTTTCTTGACTGTGGCTCGTTTCGGTCTTTTTGCCATGGTAAACAGGTCGGTATGATACGTGGTAAGGGTAGTAGTAAGGGCTAAAAAGCACCTGAACAATGTGTACAAGAAGCCTACTACGAGCCTGAGCGTCCAGGACGCGTTTGCTATATCGATTTCCTTTTTGGTCGAGGAAGTGGCGAAAATTTAGCCACTGCCATTAGTTTCGCACATAGCTGTAAGTGCTGCAGACAAAATCACGAAATATTGGACCGTCACGAATAGAGCGTAACGGATAGTATAATACGGTATACAGTAATGCCTCAACGTGGTGTCTAAAGTGTGTCTTTCAGGGGCTCTGGGCATTTTTTGCTTGTGACACGAAGAGTTCTGCCAGCGGGAAGGTGTCTGGCGTGAAGACGACGTCGGAGCAGTCCAGGTACGAGGATCGAAGCGTATGTATCGATTGTATCGTGCCTTGAGGATGGAAATTGGTGGCACGTTGCTGCGATATCAAGTTGGGCTGACTGCCAGGAGCACGTCGAGCATATCGGCTCGGCCAATCGACATCCTCCTTGTGATGAGAGTAGTGGGTCTGACGCTTTCTGACACAGCCAACTAATATCAAATGTCTTTAATGAATATGCAGTCTAGAGATGGGCTAGTCAAAAAGTTCCTGAGGAGACCAAGTAAATGCCGACCATGAAGACATTGTCGATGATTGCAGCTACCTTGCGACCATTGAAAAAAATGATGTTGAAGAGCAAAAACTGCATGTCAGTAGACAGGAGCAGCGAAGTGTTTGGATGATAAACGTTTAAACGTTAACCATGAACATGCAAGCCTAAAAGCAACGTATGCTGAGGACAAGTGCAAGATAATGGACACAATACCTGCATGGGAAAAATCAGCACTTAATGCTTTGTGCTACCCGTTTCGACCAGCAGCGGTCATGGTCACAGCATAGACACGACCGTAGCGAGCACTGCTCTAGTCCAATCACTAGCACATATCAGACGGTCGCTTCGAGTGGCCACCAAAGCCACAGACAACCTCCAATAACAAGACAGTGCTAGCCGCATGATCGAGACACGATCAGCCACGAGACCAAGACATGATATGCTAGAACTTGGTGGAATGAATTGAGAATCGATCAGCCATACAGCCAACAAGCCAAACGACATCCGGCACCTGTTTTCTAAATCTTGATCCTCAAAATTATGCGGTGGCAAGAAAATCAGCGTCGAGAGCGATAAACCATTGAGAACAGACAGTGCATGCAGTACAATAGAGCATTGAGCAACAACAATCATTCTCCCGTAGTCAGAGCTCAGAGGACTAGGTGGAACTGTATTTCATCCCGAAAAATTCAAAGACGCTTGTGACCGCATCGCAAAGGATTTGAAATTCGACATCGTAGTCACAGACTCGATTCTGGTGCTAGCGGAAGACCTAGTGCAGAGAATTAATGCAGAGGCATGCCAGCGCGACTGAAGACGGAAGTGTGAACAAGTGGGCATGAGAATGTGTAATGGACGACTGGTGTGTAATCCTAAGAAAAGCTGGAGATGCAGACCAGCCTGACCGAAGTTGTACCTGCAAATATTGGTAGATGTGCCAGAGAAGAACAAAGAATTTGGTTCGACCATGTCGACCATGAATAAACGCGTGGCATCGGAAAAACATGTGACGGTGAGAAAGCAGCACGCGCCGCTTGTCTGACCGCCTGCACTTGGCCTGCACTCTCTGCAGGCCTCCACCAAAACCTACTGAACGATAGCGGGAACAAATCAAAATATCGCTCTCATCCGAATCATACTAAGCTTGGTCATGTTTCCACTCAAGAAGGGTCATTTTCTTTCTCTCTCCTCTAACCGTCTTCCCGTTGTCGAACAGCCCTCTGTTCACGAACCCGTTCTTCTCGAAAACACGGTTGCTCCCAATATTCCCAGCAAAAGTGTGCGCCACTACATGACGGGCACTCATCCTAGGGATTGCCCATGCGCTCAGCAAGAGACCGATTGCTGCAGTCATAATCCCCTTTCCGTGGTGGCTCGCAGCAAGCCAGTCTATCGCAAACGAGCACATGACAAACCTCAGCATCAAGACAATCGTCGCAGGTCCAGAGAACCAACGTACCTCCGAAAGCATACTGAATTGTCGGGTCGCCTGCTTGCTTTTTTGCATTCTCTTCTCGCAGTCGCTTCCGTTCTACTTCATCTAGTACCTCCTCGAATGGACTTCTTTTGAAATTCACATCTCCTATCAGAATGTCTTCTCCATTCTCTTTGACTTCCCTAAGGTACCGCACAGGGCTCACATCCACGAACTGAAGCGGGCCATTAGGGAAATCCTCCTGGCTCTTCCGCAGATACTCCAAAGTAGCATCGCATTCCTCTTTTACAAGCTGGATCCAGTCATCTGCATGTTCCGGTAGATACGGCACTGGGGGTCCCTCTATCCATCCGTAAATAGCTGGATCGTTCATATGCTGTGTGAGTACAGACTGATCTCCTTGTCGAGGTGGGGTGAGAATGATGTTCTGGTGTGGTGCTGGAAGCCGGAGGAATGGTTCCCCAGTTTTGGTGTTAATCTCAATGGGGTGGAGCTGGCGTGTCATCCTTGGAATGGGCGCAGAAGATAGAAACCCTCGATCAAGGGAGTCACAAAGTGTACGATTGAGTTCGTGTAGAAAAGCGCTTACTTGATTAGCCTGGGATGATATCAAAGCGTCTGAGATCGTTATCAGACGCCTTGTATTTGTCGCTAATCGGCTGATGTGTATCGGAGAATGGCCAATGGGATAATGAGCACACTGTCACCGATGAGTGCCCAGCGGTGAATCCTAAATCTGACCTGCACTCGGGCAAATTGCAAGAAAGTGTGCGGGAATATGTATCACGAATAGGGCCCGTTATTAGATCCAGGAAAACAAAATGAATAGGATATGTACAAAAATACATGCGAAGCTCACGTCGTCTTCTTTTCTACGAGACGCGCATGCTGCTTCAGCCATTCGGTTCTCCATTGCTTCCACTCAGATTCTCTGCCTCCATCCGCCCAGACGGCCCAACCATCCCTTAGCTGTAGCCACACGCTGATTGGGTGATTTAAGAGGGCAGACCGGGTTCGTCCAAACATAGAATCCGGGAATTTAGCTGGGAGGAGTTCGGTACACACATAATGTGAAACGCCATGTACTATGCCAATTCCTAGGCCCCATTTGACTTGATGGGGCGTGTGGTACAGCAAGTCAAGTCTGACAGAAAACGATGAGCGCCAAGCCACTGTTTCAACTAGAATCTTCAGAGCTCACCTCGAATAGGCAACGATGCCACACCATGCAGCTAATCCAAGGTAGACAACTGTTCGGAAAAGTTGATCGAGTACGATGGATCCTGTCAACGCAAACCGGTGTCGAAAGTACATGTGACAGATCAGGAATGCAGAAAAATAGCCCATGTACTGGCTGTGCGATGAGGGAAAGCCGTAACCATTTAGGTGAAGCTGACTATCTGATCATAAATATTTCAAGGGTCATCTTAGACTGAGACACAGCTTTATGTGGGAATGGTTTGGAAGACGAATACATACCAACTGGACGCTCCTGTTTAAAAATGTGCTTTAGCACCAGATTCAATCCCTCTGAAAGGAATTGTCCTGCCCACATGTTGATGATAGTCAATTCACGTGTTTGCACGGCGAGTACTGCGTACGCAGGCTGTCATGGGTGTATTAGCGCTCGCGAAGCTGCGGTTTATTGTCGAGTCCGCACCATCAGAAGGATTGGACTCAGCGTCAGCAGTGCAAGTACAAAAGAAGTGTCGGAAGACGCATCATCTGGACCTCCGAGTTAGCGAGGGAAAAGGAACACAAATATTTTAACGCACAGATTACATGTGTCAGGTCCAGGGACTGGGAGACGCGCTGGGCGGCTACTTGGTCCGTCATGACCGTGGTTCGAAGCTGTCGAGGAGCTGGATACTTTTGTTCCGCTGTTGATTGTGTATAAGCAGTAGAAGACTTGAATGGTCCAATTCAATGTGATTGGGTTGTGGTAGTCAACTTGCTGTAGCGGATCAAAACTTGAACCGAAAGTTTGAAACGCCCAAGGCGCTAAAAACCGTCACAGCCACCGTCGACTAAGAGCAGCCGCTATCATCAGCTCCGCTCTTGACGGGAAATTCAATCGATGGTCACTGATATCAAGAAACGTGTAAGTACTTGCTGTGGCCTCTCACTGCCATCGGCAATCCAGATTCCATGCAAATTCAAGCGACACCGCCCCGGCCCCCCCTATTTGTCGAGTCATGTTAGGCTTGCCTGAGTGATTCAGAGCCAAAAATGAATCAGCAGACGCGGGTCCGGCCATCATAAAGTCATATAAAATATGTCTGTGCACCCAATTATTATCATTCGCGTCCAAGTCCCCTCTTTTCATCCAAGCTGGCGTCCATCCCAGCATCACTGTCCCGTGAAAAAATGGACCATGCTCTACATACCCCAGTAACTTACATAATGACAATCATCAGCGAAATATAGGCAGGTGGAATGATCGATTCACGCAATGGAATATATAGGATCCCTCTTTGCATAATACTACAAATTTAGATCGCAGTTCGGACAAGCACAAATTTTTCTGCTTCATTTTCGAGTCATTAAAATTATCAGACATGATTGGAGCGGGAAGGAATTCACGCACTTTAAGTTATGATTGGATCACCGCAGTCTTTCTGAAGGCTGACATGTCTTGCTATGTATAGGAACCCTGTTTGTATAAATCTTCAATTTTAGATTGCAATTTTGCAGGACAACGTTAATTCTACTGTATTATCTTACTGAAAATGCTTGGAGTGTATTGCAATCTGTTATTTTATGCTGAAAATGACCACCCTCAGTTTTTATTGTGCCAAAGCCAGAGGAGCTCAGTCTTTAAGTAACATGTCCATCAACGCATGCGGCTGAGAGGCTTTGCAAGGGTTCGAATGAATGCGCGCAAGTCAAAACAACATAAATTCAGTTTGAAAATATAAGTAGAAGCATTTAGAATATGATTGAGCGTGCCAAGAAGCTTTGTTCGTTCGAAGGGCGTCACTCGGTTCAAACACATGTGCGAAAATTGTTCTATTGAAGGGGGTTTGCCAAAGATTTAAATATATATGTGCAAGTTGATCATCCGCATAAATTCGGTCAGCAAAGACAGGTAGAAACATCTAGCATAGAATTGAGCGCATCAAAAAGCAATGCTCGTTCGTTCAGAGAGGCTTGCCAGGAGTGAACCATTAAGAAATTTGTATTCAAGTTTAGAGATAATGAGAGTGTGAACATCCGCTAGGTAATTGCGCGCAAGAACATGGTGACTAGTATGTTAAGGAGAATCCCCCTCATGAGCTTCCCTCTGCGAACTCATCCTCGCAACTGAGAACTTCCCAAGCTGCGCTGAAGTGAGGGGAACTGTGCGAATCTTTCCAAACACTTTCCTGCAAGCAATGCGGAAAGTTAAAATATGAGACACGACAATAGTGAAAATTTACCTGTTCCACCATTTGAGCAACTCGTTGATGCGGGCCTGAGCATCAGCGCCCGGTACGACCTCAAAAAAGTCTACAATGTTGTTGTAGAAATCGTAGTAGTCGAAGTCTCCGTCAACACTCCGCCAGGAGTTAATGTTGGAAAGGGCGAAACGAAGCTATACCCATGATCAGTTTCAAAAGGAAGGTCAACACAACAGAAAAGACAAACCTGACAAGTTGTGTATGCAATAGCGCGCGGGGTGACTGTCTTCATACCAATGATGTTAGCTACATGACTGCGGTTGACCGCGTCATTCTCCGAGGACCGACGGCGCTGAGATGCTGAGATGACATCAGCGCCATTGCCATCACCGTCGATTTCTTTGGCGGAGGACGGGGACGTGAAGAGGTGTTTGAATGCCTGCAAAAATCAGCAGCGCCACCCTCGACATGCAGTAGAACTTACTTTGAGTAGTAGAGTCGAGCGAAAAAGACCTTTCTCGATGTTTGCAGAATCAAAGGAGTAGTCTTTGTATATGAACGCTGGCCAAGAGTAAGCGGTAACTAGGAAGTCGGAATCCCGGTCTCTGATCTTGTCCTTGGTCCTGTTGTAATGATGAAAATGTTATTAATGCTAAATCAAGTTAATGATACGTACGAGGAGAGAGACCACACATACTCGACCGGACACAAGAGCATGCCGGTGGTGTTATGGACAAACCCGCGATCGTCTTTGATCGTGGTGCGAAGGGGGGGGTCCAATGGATGAAAGAGTTCATTGAGCCATACCACGACCGCATGCTTGAGATTTGCGGTGTCATCCCCTCGTGCACTGTCTGCGCCTTTTCGCAGCTGAGGATATATAGTGAGTAAAGGAGAAACATTGCCAGAAGAAATGTTCACCTCTTTCAAAATCGAATCCAATTCCTCGACATCTGAAAAAAGTTTCTTCTTCAGCCAAGGGAGGCAACGAAGGAGTTCGTTGAAAGAACTAAATGTCCTGTCCTCGCTGGTACAAGTTAGGATATGACAGCTAGACCGTGGATGAAAACGTACTCTCGAGTTGTAACAAGCTCATCTTGGGAATCGAGTGATTGCAGTAAGTCTTCTCGTCGATCGTTTTCGGCCACGAGGTCCTCAAGGCTATCGAACAAAGAAACGAGCCGGCGAATGCCCCGTCCTTTGTGTACATTGGAGTTGGAGTGTCTGTGTACCCAACTGAATAAGAGCTCGTCGCGCAAGCAAAAGGAGGTTGGGGACTCACGGCTTGCTCCGCTTGCTCGCCCTAATATTTTCGAGCTCCTGCTCCAGAGCCGCAATACGTCGTTTGGCACGGGCAGCGGTAGTATCATCCTCGCGGTCGCTGTCAGATTCTTGTTGTGGTAACACCATGAGGATCAACTTGGGTGAAGGACGAACAACTTACAGTAAGCGCATTGTTCAATGTTTATATCATATTTCGAGAGAGGGGTGAACTGTAGTTGGTATGAAGGCGGACACACGCTCGCTTGAGATGCTGTGGAGCGCAAGGTGTTCCAAAACCTGCTCGCTTGAGGTGTGGAGCCGTTCGCTGCTGAGCCCCACGTAATATGCTGTCATTCCGTAAACATCGAAAAGAAGTAAGTACGGCATTAGTCAATCAACAGATAAATCACATTGGGTGCGCAGCAACACTGAGAAGTTCATGAGAAATGAAATTTTGCCACCAGCGATAGCAGCTGCTGTTCGAGAAACAAATGTGCTAATATAACTACGAACATGCAAGGTACATGGCAGGATCCATTTTGCGCCTGCAAAAAAATCAGTTGGGCGAACCCTGGCAAAGGAATACTACCAATACTTACATAGCGAGGTTCACCGTATCCTTCAGTTGGATGCGAACAACATCCCCAGCAGCGGCCAATTCGCCAGCCATGATGTGGACGTCGGTAAGGAAACTTTCGGTCTCGCTGAGAGTAGCCACGTCTTGGGAATACAGGGGATCGAAGGCTTGAATCAAGGCCCAGTTCCACTGCCCTTTGAATGCGCGATGTAGCTAGAGCCACTTCAGTCACTGTAGATTGAATATATATAAATATATACACTTACAAGAATAATGGCAGAAGCAAGGCTGAAACGAAAGTTAGAAAGCGCTGCTGGGCAGAGTAGGCTCCTTGTGGAGCGCGCGCTTTGCAGTTCGTTTCTCAATGCGTTCCCAAAGAACTTTGGACTGGAAATAAATTCAGCCAGTAAGCAATATGGAAGTGGGGCATGGTATTGGAATTTCTGGCCCTAAAGAGACATCAGCGCGAAGACAAAGAATCGATCACTAGACCAACCAATCCTATATCACGTACGTGCAGCCATTCGAACGCTGTATCAACTTGATTGGCGGTAGCAATGGCAGCCGAAATGGAAGGGTTGAAAAGAAAGGTGACCGGGTCCAACATTTCTGACTCGAGGAAGAACCCAAGACAGCACCTTTTCCACATCGAAAGAAGTCGTGTTGGCCCGCGTGTGCCAATTTCATCTTTCAACGCGCTTAAAGATTGTTGTAGGCTAGTGTCTGTAATGATGATACACGGTAATCAGCACCTGACAAGTGTGACCATTGGGAAACTCACCGCTAGTATTTCGCAATACAGCAAGATGAAAGTGCCGACTCGCTTCGCCTGCCAAGACACTGGGATGCATGTTGAAGCATCGCATGAGTGCTGCTCCAAAAACCTCCTGATGAAGGTCATGGAACACTCGTTTAGAAATCTTTGAAGTACAATTATATCAGTATGAAGTTGAACGGGGAACATCAACTCACTGAGGACCTGGGACAAAATGGCTGACTGAAAGTACCGATATAGTACGGGTCATAAGTGCCGATAGGCTGAAGGGCCTGATCTGAGTAATCGTGGATGTCTGAGTTGACACCTGTTTCATCGATGTCCTGGATGCTCATCGCTGCAGGCCCGGGATCACGATGGTCACAAATGAGTGGGATAGACGCCGACTCATGCTTTATACACTAAGCATCAAGCACCTGCAAGTGATCCAGTCCTCCAGGTGCCAGCATCTCGGAATCGACCAAGTGCGCTCGAACACGATTGAATGGCTATTCAATAGCATGACTCACTGGCGGGAATGAAGCACAAGCGGTGGAGTAATGGCGATCTGGGTGTGGAGCTTTCCATTTGAGAAAAATACGCACATATTGAGTTAGCTTGGGCGAGAAAGAGTTACGAACATCGTAGAGTCACGTACACATATAAGCTTCCGACTAGTATGTACGTCTTCGAGATGAGTTGACCATGATATGCACGGTACAACAGGCTGGTCACGAGCGTAATTGGCGGATCTTTCAGCTTAGTAAGCAATTACCTGAATCTCAGAAACTGAAATCTCCTTAATTCAGTGGATTTACACATCTTGGTGTTGCACTTGTCTCACATGCCCATGATGTAGTTAACAACTTAACAATATGGTTGTACACTGCGGTCATGCGCACAGTGTGTTAGCGGGTGAACTGGAAACATTTGATCTAGAATAATTGAATATTGGCAAGTAAATATACAGCGAATTAAATTTTATTGTAAGTTCTTAACCAGAGTTAGCTAGAATGGTTTCCCCTAGGCCTGCTTGAGGCCTGCAGTTCTCAAAACTTTTGATGCATCATGATGTCTTGTGTATGCAAGAATTGTGAATTGTGAGTTCTGAGACTACTGAGTACAGCTGAGAAGTGCTTACCTATGATACAGCTGTACTACTAACTTGAAGATTCGGAAACAAAAAAAAAACTGTTGACAGCTGACTCAGCCTGCGCAGATTGCGCAGGCTATAATATAGGTGGATGTGGCACCCATGAGAGGCACATCTGCATCATCATGCCCGTTACTACCCGCCTTTTATCGTCAGAGGCATGCAATAGTGCCTATGAATGCAGGTTTCAATCACCTTCTACCACATCATTCAGAAGGTCCTACTCGCAGGGTCTTGAGAGCAAAAGGAACACCTTTGTGCAAAGTCCCTCCCCAAATACCCACCCCCCCAACAACTTGAATAATGCCACTTCATTGGATTCACCATCAAAATCCAAGGTTCAAGTTAACAAATATCCAGCACCAACACCTTTGCAGAGGGAGGCATCCTCCAAACCAGCCGATGAATGTGTCCCAAGAGATGGTGAGTGTGTTGAGCGCTTGGCGCATCACACATTGCACCACACTCACCCTAGCGAATAGTAGCAATAGACTTGCGCAAGCGGATTATCGCCGCCATCAGAGATGCCGATAACGCGGAAGAAGTCGAAGTATGTAATCATCCATTTCGTTATCTTCAATTGACTCACGGCTCCACAGGAATTTTTCAATGTGTCAAAAGACGATTATCATTATATTTTAGATGCTATCGATGAAGATGATGATGAAGATAAAGTAATACGCAAGTAAGTACTCTGATATATCCATATCCATCCAATCCTGAACTCATCTGTTTACCTCCATCAGACTCGTATACGCTGAGGAACTCAAACTCCTTACCGCCACCCTGCCTAACCGACTTCATCAAGCGTACCTTGCCCCGATGAGCGCCACACTGCTCGGCGCCGTGGGGTCGATAGGCATCCCTTACCGATTCGGGCAGATCCGCATTCAAACCGACATTCATCTTCTCAGCGCCGTTGGCCTCAAACTTGGAGTGCCGGACATGTTGATGGAGTACAAGGACCCGGACGGTGATTGCATCCCCCTCTGGGCCACTGAAATCAGTGCCTCCCAGACGAAGAAATCGGCGACAAGGAGACTCGGCGGCTTCATGAAGGATCGCGGGGATCTCCTCGCCATCACGTCCATCGACGTGAAAGAAAAGAAGAAGCATGTGGGGCCCCGGTCAGGGTCAGAGGCGGTTGAGGTCTTAGAGGAACACGGATCAGTCTCAACGTTTTCGCAGTGGCTGTCGCACACGGCCCCCAACGACGAGGACCCTACCGTCATGAAAACATTCCGTCACGTCTGGCAGCATCCTATCACCGTGACGATAACAACGTGGCTTCGCCGCCCCGACGGCAGTTTCAGTATTAAGGAGAAGAATCCCGATCTTTGCGCAACAGCGGTACGATCAATTCTCTCCTTCAATCCATCTTCTGACCAATTACAGGACTTGTTTCCTGAGCGCTGTGATCTTGAAGAAATTGATCACGTTTTTCGACGTACCTTGGAGAGGATTAGAGACCGGGTTGTCTCCCTGATTGAAACCAGGTTTCCAAGGTACGTTTTTCTTATTATTGTCGACGAATTGATCTAATCAACATTTATTTGTTTTCCAGCGCCGTTAAGGATGCCGCCTTCGATCGTATTCGTGCGTGGTCTCCTCCGGAACCGCTGAACGATTGGGACCGTCTCGCCGATGAGATTATCGTCGGCGCGAGGCAAACGGGATACACGCGTTATGCTGGCTGTCATCAAAACATCCTCAAGCGCAAAGCAGAAGCAGATGAAGTGACCACCGGAGGTTCTGGATCTACGAAGAGGACCAGGGCAGCTTAGGGTTTCGTATGAACGATTGTCTCTCTTTCTTGTGTCGTCATGTTCACAATCGTGTTGCTCGTCTGATGGCATCCTTCCTATGCGTTTCACATCTACTCAAATGTAATCATATCCCATAGCTTTTTGTACACTATCGCAGAGAATGGATTTTTCCCCCTCCCCCCCTCGCAATACTTAGTACTGGTGGTCTTGTTGTCAGTGTTCCAGTGTGTGTTGCGACTTCGTCTAAAAATTTCGACGGTTGGCCACGTCAAATGACATGTCAAGATAGTAAGTAGGATCTTGAAAGAGTTGCCCTGTCGCGGACGCCTGATATTATAATGTCTCATGTGCTTTCATTTACCGTACAGGCATTATGTATTGTCAGGCAATTTCTACGATGGTACGATGGACAAACACTGCGGTATTTACTGATTACTGCGACACAACTTCAAGAACGCGTGCCAAGATGGCGATTTGTTCCCGAAACAAGCTGACAAATTCTTTCTCCAATCTAAGATTTTCTACCAATGGATCAACACCTCCAGCTGTATTAGTTGCGCTGCTCGATAAGGCCACACACCGCTTCTTGGCAAAGTCCTGGCTCCGAAGGTGAGTTTGATTTTCCGGTTCAAATCGGCAATGTGAGAGACTTACCCCACCGGACCCGCAGCCAGAGTGCGATTCACCTGATAACGCGCGTTTCAAATTAGGCCTTTGGTTCTTGGGATCAGGTGAGTTTGTTTGATAATCCAGTGATCAATAAAATTTCAAAAAATTTCACGTACTTTCAGCATCAAATCAGGCTGTACATCTGCAATGCCAGGTACTTTTGGTGTTGGCGACCGCGGCCTAATTATGGACTCGGAATCATCCTGCACATTGAGACCTGGCTCAGATCTCGGCCGATGACATTCTGGAAGAATCTGGCTGTACATATAATATCCTTGTGAGTCAGAAGGTGCCCCTTGACCGTTTGCTAGGTAACGGAATTCGCGAGGACTTGGTGAGTCTCCTAATCCGAGAAGTAGTGATGTGTTGTTGTTGTATCTAGAGCTTGGGCTGCTAGGCTGCATTATGAAGAATTCAAGCGGGTTTAGTGATGACGCCGAAAGGCCGGTAGACAAAATTCGGTAGGTCATTATCTTTTTAAGCACTAACATTATCATACACTTTCTAGATTAATTGACTATTGCCTGGACGGAGTCATTGCTCCACGTACGGCAGCTCCACAGCAGCTCCACGGCGCTAATACTTTCAGCCAGGGAACTTTCGTAATGTTAACGTCCCGTACGTGTGCGGTGTAAGATTCTTTAAAATTTCCGCTATAAAAACAGGTACCACCAGGCCAATTTCGCACGGTCAAACCACACTTCAACTTGTGAGATCTAGCCATGTCCATGACATACGCTATCCCTACGGGACTCATGCGATCCGAATCACCTTCGGTGCGCTCGCTTGGTAGTGCCTCAAATCTATTCCAAGTTCCCTTCTCAACGACACCCTCGAGGAACACCAATAGTCCACCGGCAATCGCACATGATGGAATGGGACTTGGTATTGAGTTTTGGCAGCATTTAGTAGGTCAATCAACTACTTTTCCCGTTAACCAATTCTCATTGTATATAGCATCACATTACCGACCCCCACGCTGGATACCCGTCAGCGTTAATGATTGCTAATCATCACATCGCGCCATGCGCAACGGCCGAGTTGCAGCTCAAGCTCGCGTGGATCAGTTCATGTTGTTGTTGAGAGCACTGTCCGAAGAACTGGAGGATTGGAAGTGGAAGGAACAGGAGGCCGAACAAACAATCTTGTCTTTGGCTCAAAAGAACGACACTCCACCTGCTGATCATGATGCATGACCCATGCAATGTTCGCCTGGTAACCATATATTAACTTATACATTTTTTTTGGAATAGCAAACATCGTAGCGCTTGCTTTCCTTTGCTACTCATCATGATTAACGCTCTACGTACAGTGTAGTTGGTTTTGTATTTCTTATGTACATCAATCACGCTGGTACTACCAGTCCTTGCCATGACTGAGCGCTGAGCCTTTGTGGGAAAATGAAACCTTGTCACCTTTCTGTCAGGTGAGAATCGCAGTAATATTAATATTGCTTGTTTTCATTATCTTGTACAATTATGTAATGCCAAACCGCCGCATGGCACGCATGTGCGTGTGTAGTTTATGGCTGGCAATGCGGTTTCTACCGAGATATTTTCAATCTGAGTTCGAAACCTATAGCGAGATATTCCAACTTATCGTTTGTATCCCTCAGCTAGTACCACTGGACGCCCGCTCATTCCAGTTGCCGATACACGCATTACGCACGGCTCCGCATTATGCGGACACTTTCAGTTGCTCAGGCGCTGATCCGTGAACGTCAGCTGTTAACTTGTGCGACTAGGTCCCTGAGCATCAAAGGACGTCCTGGGAAGGCTCTTATTATATTTTATTTTGACTGCTATGGTTGTACTAATGCTTTATTCTAGATTGTTAACTGACTCAGGCGCCCAGGAGGTGCTGGTAGTGCTGTAGATCAGCGCATCGGCACTCATGATCGGGTGTATATTCATATTCCATCCTTCGGTTCTGCACCCATCATATTTGCACCAACAACAAGCGCTTCGGCTCATTATGTGCCGCTCTGCTGTGTTGCCTTGCGCACGGCTCTACTACGTACTGGGTTATTATGGATCTGAAGCCAGGCTCATACTAGCGCTCTTGGTATGACATTTTCGCATCGCTGGGTTCCTCTATGGATGTCCTCCATCGGCAAGTTAACCTGTTTGGTGTTCATCCCGTAAATCTCCATTGCGCGCGGAACATGGAGCGGTGGTTGGAACCCAACAGGGTGAGTTACACTTTGACTGTCTCACCGCCCACACTGGACTGAATATACTCTTCTAGGGATCGTCTGGCCAGATATTGAGAGCACAGCTCCTAAGAAAATTTAAATTTACCCTGTGCCAAAGGGAGCGTGCCATTACAGTCCAATTCTTGGGTACCCCTGCACAGAGGCGTGCACAAATTCTGCAACTGGTAAACGTCATTTTGCGCTGACATTGTCTGTACGCTCATTTCTAGCAATTCAGCAGTGCAAGCTTTTTGAAGCGGGTGTCTCCCAAGAGGAGCTCCGTCAAATCCTGACCTAGCTGAGGTCTGTTACAAGTGGCAAGGTACGTCTAGGTGTTGTACGATACAAGGATCTTGATAACTGACTTCCTTTGCCTAGATATATCATGCAACGCGTTATGCTGAAGCCACAAGCTCTGGCTTAGGCTTGTGTCAATAATTTTAGTTGGTCTTTTGTGATACCGCCCATGAAGAAGATGGTGCTTGGAGCCTGAGGAATCGATTATAGACTTTTCCTCACTTCCATTGGAATATTCAATGAGCATCACCACATGTATTAAACTAGCTCACTGATCATATACATCATCGACCTCAAATAAATTACAGTCCTGTAAGGTGTCCGATTTTTTTCAGCCGTAATGGTCATTGAATTAATTACTTAAAATTTCTAAATCTACCTGCATGACTACTACACCCGCCATTGCTTCTGACAGTCGACCACAACCGTCATCTGGCTGACAAGCCTGGGCCATGGTCCAGCTTTGCTCTACAAGCAAATTCTCTATCACAAACATCGCTCATCTTAATACTCTGCGTTGTGTTGATGGTCCGACTTGTCTGTGGCGCCCAAGGTTGCCAACGGGTATTACAAGACCAGCGCGCGCTCACGTTGCACCAGCAAAACTTGTGGCTGAATACAAAAAAACAGTGCTTGCTGTGTCTCAGAAGCGAAAAGATCGCGTGCGTAACGCAATAAGCGACAAAGGTATTGAAAGACAAAACACGCGGTCCTTCAGTAGGTTCTATGTGATCGTCTGCGGATGCTTGTGCTTACAAAACCATCTCAAGTGCTCCGCCATTGCGGCCTCAGAGATCGTAGACCTAAGAAACACGGAATCAACAGATGTGGTATTGCCGCCTGAACATCCTATTATCGAGGCGATGGCCCCCTTGAATCATGCTTCTGAGTCGCCTATGGATGCTGACATCCGGATACTACTAGTACCAATATGTTGACCAGAAGCCCAGATATTGATACATCAACGATGGACATTGGTAAGCCCGGAAATGCTATTGATTTCTTGCACTGACCAGGTACACATCAGATCATCACATCTCTGGTGAACTGCGTGCTCTTCCCGGTGATGGTAACGTGAACTTGGAATGCATTGGTGAGAAACGATCCTTGCACTTTAGTGTATGCTAATGTTTCACATAGCTCGCTCTAAACCGCAAAGAAATACCAGACTGCCCAAGCGGTATTGCGTCGATGGGCCTGTGGAACACATCGTTCGCAATATTGAAACCTCTACTCAGGACGTTGTACACGAAGATACCCTGGCGACAGATATACCACCAGCCAGAAGTGTTGTCCGAAGGGTGATTCTTCTTGTCACTGAATCCATTCGCAACGTCGTGGGAGCGTTTGGTCTATCTCGTGACTACCCACAGCGCCCGTCCTACGAACCGGACATATTCATTCCCTCACGTCTTCTGGTCAATAAATGTCCAACGTTACCCCCTTCCATCAATTTCACCGCCCCCACATCCTTTTCCGAACATGACTGTGTATCGATTGCTGAACTGGATGTCCAGCGGAAGTACGAGAAAGTCGGAGGCGGAGGTTTCACGTCTTGTGCACGATGTGCTACTTGCAGAGGATTTTGATGTCCATGGTCTTCAAGGCTTCAGTATGAGGAAGCATCTGAGCCTTCTCGATAGCACTCCAGACCAAAATCCACCTAATGGTGCTGCGAAGTTTCCGGAAGGTTGGATTGAGACGGACGTGACTATCGAAGTCCCAAGTCGGAAAGCGGATGCTTCTGGTGGGCATCTGTTTACAATCCCAGGATTTCACTATCGGCCATTGGTCAGTGCCATTTGCGAAGCGTTTTTAGACGCTCAAGCGAAGGCATTTCATCTATGGCCCTTTCGTCGTCTCTGGACTGACCCAAACGATGGGAATACGTATCGTGTTTATGATGAGCTTTATACATCAGATGCGTGGATACTAGCTCACGATGACCTACAGAAGCAGCCCAAGGAGCCTGATTGTGCTCTCGAGCGAGTGATTGCAGGCTTGATGTTTTCCTCGGATGCAACTCAACTTGCCAACTTCGGGAACGCATCGGCGTGGCCGTTATACTTGTTTTTTGGGAACTTGTCAAAGTATGCTCGTGCCAAGCCTGACTCCGGAGCGTGTCATTTGATCGGATTTTTACCATCTGTGAGTGTCATTTGTCTACTGCTACGTTATGGTTTCACAACTCCATGAAGCTCCCAGATCGAATTAAAAATACCTTCCGAAACCTTGGGGTCGTTACGAAAAGCGGTATAGCTGCTCTCTTCGCACACTGTCGAAGAGAGCTTTCCAGGGATGTTGGGACATCTTTTAGATGATGAATTTATCCATGCGTACCACCATGGTATCGTGATAAGATGCGCCGATGGCATACTTCGTCGCGTATTTCCTCGAATATTCACATATTCTGCAGATTATCCGGAAAAGTGAGTGGGCTCGCAAAATCTAGTAACGTACTACCAATGTAATGTGAATACCAGGATACTTATTGCAACCATCAAAGACATGGGATCATGTCTCTGTCCGCGCTGCCTGGTGACGAAATCAAAATCTGATCATGTCGGATTTTTGAGAGATGCGCGCGCGCGGATTGATAGTCTAAGGGTCTACTGCTTGCAGACGATACAGGCTGCACGAGATTTTGTATACAAGTCCGGGTACGCAGTCGATGGAACTGCAGTGGAGAACCTTCTTTTCCATGAGTCATGGGTTCCAACTATTGTAAGCACTATTCCATGTGTCCCGTTTACTGGCTGAGACACGACATTCAGAATGTCTTCGCTCAAAAGCTTGGGCGCTTCGGATTTGACCCATTTCGCATGTTGGTCGTTGACCTTATGCATGAATGCGAATTGGGAACGTGGAAGGGTCTCTTTAGTCACTTGGTCCGCCTTCTATACGCCCTCCCCAATGGCGCTGAAGTTGTTATTACACTCAATGAAAGGTAAGTCCCTTCTTTTTGAACTTGCAGAAAGATTTAGATTACCGTCAGATTCAGACTTGTGCCCACATTTGGCCGAGGTGTTATCCGCAAGTTCTCCGATGACACGTCAAGCATGAAGAGGTTGGCTGCAAGAGACTTCGAGGACATTCTACAGGTCATCTTTCTTAGGGAATCGCTACTGATGATATTGCAGTGTGCCATGCCCGTTTTCGAGGGACTCCTACCATCCCCACACGACGCAAAGTCCAGACTCTGCTGTTCAGATTCGCTGAATGGCACGCCTACGCAAAAATGCGGCTACACACCGAAGTAACCCTGGATTCCATGTCACGAACGTTTACTTCACTTTGCAGCTACGAAAGTTCCGTCGTCAGGTCTGTGATCACTATACTACCCTCGAACTGCCGAAGGAAAAGGCTGCACGGTATCGACGACAAGCACATAATGAAAGCCGGCCTACTGATGTATCTTCATCCTCTCCAAAGAAAAAGTCATTCAATATGAAAACCTACAAGTTTCACGCCCTTGGAGATTACGTTCAGTCCATTAAGTTCTTTGGAACCACCGATTCCTTCACAACACAAATTGTATGGCGCCAGTTTATTATTATCATGAGCTTCTACTGAATACTGAGTTTAGGGTGAACTTGCCCATCGAGCCATCAAGGCATTTTACCCATTCACCAACAAGAAGAATACGGCCAAGCAGCTTTCCAAACACGAACGGCGCCGACGCCGGCTTCGAAAGATGCAGGAGTTAGAGCAAGAATCGTCTTTGGCTCCCGACTCCCCCGATAATCTTCCGCCCCCGGATCGCGCCTTCATCACAAATATCCCATCATCGCAATCCTATCTATATACACCAACTACTACAGGACAAT